>NC_134827.1:44843543-45099719 GCF_004210375.1 Tachypleus tridentatus | reverse complement strand
AGTAGAGTCAATGCTGTATATTCACGTTTAATCACTTCACAAGAACACAGTACAGTCAATGCTGTACAACCACGTTTAATCACTACACAAGAACACAGTAGAGTCAATGCTGTATATCCACGTTTAATCACTTCACAAGAACACAGTAGAGTCAATGCTGTATATCCACGTTTAATCACTACACAAGAACACAGTAGAGTCAATGCTGTATATCCACGTTTAATCACATCACAAGAACACAGTAGAGTCAATGCTGTATATCCACGTTTAATCACTACACAAGAACACAGTAGAGTCAATGCTGTATATCCACGTTTAATCACTACACAAGAACACAGTAGAGTCAATGCTGTATATCCACGTTTAATCACATCACAAGAACACAGTAGAGTCAATGCTGTACAACCACGTTTAATCACTACACAAGAACACAGTAGAGTCAATGCTGTATATCCTCGTTTAATCACTTCACAAGAACACAGTACAGTTAATGCTGTATATCCACGTTTAATCACTTCACAAGAACACAGTAGAGTCAATGCTGTATATCCACGTTTAATCACTACACAAGAACACAGTACAGTCAATGCTGTATATCCACGTTTAATCACTACACAAGAACACAGTACAGTCAATGCTGTATATCCACGTTTAATCACATCACAAGAACACAGTAGAGTCAATGCTGTATATCCACGTTTAATCACTACACAAGAACACAGTAGAGTCAATGCTGTATATCCACGTTTAATCACTACACAAGAACACAGTAGAGTCAATGCTGTATATCCACGTTTAATCACTACACAAGAACACAGTAGAGTCAATGCTGTATATCCACGTTTAATCACATCACAAGAACACAGTAGAGTCAATGCTGTACAACCACGTTTAATCACTTCACAAGAACACAGTAGAGTCAATGCTGTATATCCACGTTTAATCACTCACACAAGAACACAGTAGAGTCAATGCTGTACAACCACGTTTAATCACTTCACAAGAACACAGTAGAGTCAATGCTGTATATCCACGTTTAATCACTTCACAAGAACACAGTAGAGTCAATGCTGTATATCCACGTTTAATCACTACACAAGAACACAGTAGAGTCAATGCTGTACAACCACGTTTAATCACTACACAAGAACACAGTAGAGTCAATGCTGTATATCCACGTTTAATCACTACACAAGAACACAGTAGAGTCAATGCTGTATATCCACGTTTAATCACTACACAAGAACACAGTAGAGTCAATGCTGTATATCCACGTTTAATCACTACACAAGAACACAGTACAGTCAATGCTGTATATCCACGTTTAATCACTACACAAGAACACAGTAGAGTCAATGCTGTATATCCACGTTTAATCACATCACAAGAACACAGTAGAGTCAATGCTGTACAACCACGTTTAATCACTACACAAGAACACAGTAGAGTCAATGCTGTATATCCACGTTTAATCACTTCACAAGAACACAGTAGAGTCAATGCTGTATATCCACGTTTAATCACTTCACAAGAACACAGTAGAGTCAATGCTGTATATCCACGTTTAATCACTTCACAAGAACACAGTAGAGTCAATGCTGTACAACCACGTTTAATCACTACACAAGAACACAGTAGAGTCAATGCTGTATATCCACGTTTAATCACTACACAAGAACACAGTAGAGTCAATGCTGTATATCCACGTTTAATCACATCACAAGAACACAGTAGAGTCAATGCTGTATATCCACGTTTAATCACTACACAAGAACACAGTAGAGTCAATGCTGTATATCCACGTTTAATCACTACACAAGAACACAGTAGAGTCAATGCTGTATATCCACGTTTAATCACATCACAAGAACACAGTAGAGTCAATGCTGTACAACCACGTTTAATCACTACACAAGAACACAGTAGAGTCAATGCTGTATATCCACGTTTAATCACTTCACAAGAACACAGTAGAGTCAATGCTGTATATCCACGTTTAATCACTACACAAGAACACAGTAGAGTCAATGCTGTATATCCACGTTTAATCACTATACAAAAACACAGTACAGTCAATGCTGTACATCCACGTTTAATCACATCACAAGAACACAGTAGAGTCAATGCTGTATATCCACGTTTAATCACTACACAAGAACACAGTAGAGTCAATGCTGTATATCCACGTTTAATCACTACACAAGAACACAGTACAGTCAATGCTGTATATCCACGTTTAATCACATCACAAGAACACAGTAGAGTCAATGCTGTATAACCACGTTTAATCACTTCACAAGAACACAGTAGAGTCAATGCTGTATATCCACGTTTAATCACTACACAAGAACACAGTAGAGTCAATGCTGTACAACCACGTTTAATCACTTCACAAGAACACAGTAGAGTCAATGCTGTATATCCAAGTTTAATCACTTCACAAGAACACAGTAGAGTCAATGCTGTATATCCACGTTTAATCACTACACAAGAACACAGTAGAGTCAATGCTGTACAACCACGTTTAATCACTACACAAGAACACAGTAGAGTCAATGCTGTATATCCACGTTTAATCACTACACAAGAACACAGTAGAGTCAATGCTGTATATCCACGTTTAATCACTACACAAGAACACAGTAGAGTCAATGCTGTATATCCACGTTTAATCACTACACAAGAACACAGTACAGTCAATGCTGTATATCCACGTTTAATCACTACACAAGAACACAGTACAGTCAATGCTGTATATCCACGTTTAATCACATCACAAGAACACAGTAGAGTCAATGCTGTACAACCACGTTTAATCACTACACAAGAACACAGTAGAGTCAATGCTGTATATCCACGTTTAATCACTTCACAAGAACACAGTACAGTCAATGCTGTATATCCACGTTTAATCACTTCACAAGAACACAGTAGAGTCAATGCTGTATAACCACGTTTAATCACTTCACAAGAACACAGTAGAGTCAATGCTGTATATCCACGTTTAATCACTACACAAGAACACAGTAGAGTCAATGCTGTATATCCACGTTTAATCACTACACAAGAACACAGTAGAGTCAATGCTGTATATCCAAGTTTAATCACTTCACAAGAACACAGTAGAGTCAATGCTGTATAACCACGTTTAATCACTTCACAAGAACACAGTAGAGTCAATGCTGTATATCCACGTTTAATCACTACACGAGAACACAGTACAGTCAATGTAGCACAACCACGTTTAATCACATCACAAGAACACAGTACAGTCAATGCTGTACAACCACGTTTAATCACTTCACGAGAACACAGTAATGTCACTATTGCACAACCATTGCAGTACAGTCAATGCTGTATATCCACATTTAATCACTACACAAGAACACAGTACAGTCAATGCTGTATATCCACGTTTAATCACTACACAAGAACACAGTACAGTCAATGCTGTATATCCACGTTTAATCACTACACAAGAACACAGTAGAGTCAATGCTGTATATCCACGTTTAATCACTTCACAAGAACACAGTACAGTCAATGCTGTATATCCACGTTTAATCACTTCACAAGAACACAGTAGAGTCAATGCTGTATATCCACGTTTAATCACTACACAAGAACACAGTACAGTCAATGCTGTATATCCACGTTTAATCACATCACAAGAACACAGTAGAGTCAATGCTGTACAACCACGTTTAATCACTTCACAAGAACACAGTAGAGTCAATGCTGTATATCCACGTTTAATCACTACACAAGAACACAGTACAGTCAATGCTGTATATCCACGTTTAATCACATCACAAGAACACAGTAGAGTCAATGCTGTACAACCACGTTTAATCACTTCACAAGAACACAGTAGAGTCAATGCTGTATATCCACGTTTAATCACTTCACAAGAACACAGTAGAGTCAATGCTGTATATCCACGTTTAATCACTACACAAGAACACAGTAGAGTCAATGCTGTATATCCACGTTTAATCACTACACAAGAACACAGTAGAGTCAATGCTGTACAACCACGTTTAATCACTTCACAAGAACACAGTAGAGTCAATGCTGTATATCCACGTTTAATCACTACACAAGAACACAGTAGAGTCAATGCTGTACATCCACGTTTAATCACTTCACAAGAACACAGTAGAGTCAATGCTGTATATCCACGTTTAATCACTTCACAAGAACACAGTAGAGTCAATGCTGTATATCCACGTTTAATCACTACACAAGAACACAGTAGAGTCAATGCTGTACAATCACGTTTAATCACTACACAAGAACACAGTAGAGTCAATGCTGTATATCCACGTTTAATCACTACACAAGAACACAGTACAGTCAATGCTGTATATCCACGTTTAATCACTACACAAGAACACAGTACAGTCAATGCTGTATATCCACGTTTAATCACATCACAAGAACACAGTAGAGTCAATGCTGTATATCCACGTTTAATCACTACACAAGAACACAGTACAGTCAATGCTGTATATACACGTTTAATCACCACACAAGAACACAGTAGAGTCAATGCTGTATATCCACGTTTAATCACATCACAAGAACACAGTAGAGTCAATGCTGTACAACCACGTTTAATCACTACACAAGAACACAGTAGAGTCAATGCTGTATATCCTCGTTTAATCACTTCACAAGAACACAGTACAGTTAATGCTGTATATTCACGTTTAATCACTTCACAAGAACGCAGTAGAGTCAATGCTGTATATCCACGTTTAATCACTACACAAGAACACAGTACAGTCAATGCTGTATATCCACGTTTAATCACTATACAAAAACACAGTACAGTCAATGCTGTACATCCACGTTTAATCACATCACAAGAACACAGTAGAGTCAATGCTGTATATCCACGTTTAATCACTACACAAGAACACAGTACAGTCAATGCTGTATATACACGTTTAATCACCACACAAGAACACAGTAGAGTCAATGCTGTACAACCACGTTTAATCACTACACAAGAACACAGTAGAGTCAATGCTGTATATCCACGTTTAATCACTTCACAAGAACACAGTACAGTCAATGCTGTATATCCACGTTTAATCACTTCACAAGAACACAGTAGAGTCAATGCTGTATATCCACGTTTAATCACTTCACAAGAACACAGTACAGTCAATGCTGTACAACCACGTTTAATCACTACACAAGAACACAGTAGAGTCAATGCTGTATATCCACGTTTAATCACTTCACAAGAACACAGTAGAGTCAATGCTGTATATCCACGTTTAATCACTACACAAGAACACAGTACAGTCAATGCTGTATATCCACGTTTAATCACATCACAAGAACACAGTAGAGTCAATGCTGTATATCCACGTTTAATCACTACACAAGAACACAGTAGAGTCAATGCTGTATATCCACGTTTAATCACCACACAAGAACACAGTAGAGTCAATGCTGTATATCCACGTTTAATCACATCACAAGAACACAGTAGAGTCAATGCTGTACAACCACGTTTAATCACTACACAAGAACACAGTAGAGTCAATGCTGTATATCCTCGTTTAATCACTTCACAAGAACACAGTACAGTTAATGCTGTATATTCACGTTTAATCACTTCACAAGAACGCAGTAGAGTCAATGCTGTATATCCACGTTTAATCACTACACAAGAACACAGTACAGTCAATGCTGTATATCCACGTTTAATCACTATACAAAAACACAGTACAGTCAATGCTGTACATCCACGTTTAATCACATCACAAGAACACAGTAGAGTCAATGCTGTATATCCACGTTTAATCACTACACAAGAACACAGTAGAGTCAATGCTGTATATCCACGTTTAATCACCACACAAGAACACAGTACAGTCAATGCTGTATATCCACGTTTAATCACATCACAAGAACACAGTAGAGTCAATGCTGTACAACCACGTTTAATCACTACACAAGAACACAGTAGAGTCAATGCTGTATATCCACGTTTAATCACTACACAAGAACACAGTACAGTCAATGCTGTATATCCACGTTTAATCACATCACAAGAACACAGTAGAGTCAATGCTGTATATCCACGTTTAATCACTACACAAGAACACAGTACAGTCAATGCTGTATATACACGTTTAATCACCACACAAGAACACAGTAGAGTCAATGCTGTATATCCACGTTTAATCACATCACAAGAACACAGTAGAGTCAATGCTGTACAACCACGTTTAATCACTACACAAGAACACAGTAGAGTCAATGCTGTATATCCACGTTTAATCACTTCACAAGAACACAGTAGAGTCAATGCTGTATATCCACGTTTAATCACTACACAAGAACACAGTACAGTCAATGCTGTATATCCACGTTTAATCACTACACAAAAACACAGTACAGTCAATGCTGTACATCCACGTTTAATCACATCACAAGAACACAGTAGAGTCAATGCTGTATATCCACGTTTAATCACTACACAAGAACACAGTAGAGTCAATGCTGTATATCCACGTTTAATCACCACACAAGAACACAGTAGAGTCAATGCTGTATATCCACGTTTAATCACATCACAAGAACACAGTAGAGTCAATGCTGTACAACCACGTTTAATCACTTCACAAGAACACAGTAGAGTCAATGCTGTATATCCACGTTTAATCACTACACAAGAACACAGTAGAGTCAATGCTGTACAACCACGTTTAATCACTTCACAAGAACACAGTAGAGTCAATGCTGTATATCCACGTTTAATCACTTCACAAGAACACAGTAGAGTCAATGCTGTATATCCACGTTTAATCACTACACAAGAACACAGTAGAGTCAATGCTGTACAACCACGTTTAATCACTACACAAGAACACAGTAGAGTCAATGCTGTATATCCACGTTTAATCACTACACAAGAACACAGTAGAGTCAATGCTGTATATCCACGTTTAATCACTACACAAGAACACAGTACAGTCAATGCTGTATATCCACGTTTAATCACTACACAAAAACACAGTACAGTCAATGCTGTATATACACGTTTAATCACCACACAAGAACACAGTACAGTCAATGCTGTATATCCACGTTTAATCACATCACAAGAACACAGTAGAGTCAATGCTGTACAACCACGTTTAATCACTACACAAGAACACAGTAGAGTCAATGCTGTATATCCTCGTTTAATCACTTCACAAGAACACAGTACAGTTAATGCTGTATATTCACGTTTAATCACTTCACAAGAACACAGTAGAGTCAATGCTGTATATTCACGTTTAATCACTTCACAAGAACACAGTACAGTCAATGCTGTACAACCACGTTTAATCACTACACAAGAACACAGTAGAGTCAATGCTGTATATCCAAGTTTAATCACTAGACAAGAACACAGTAGAGTCAATGCTGTATATCCACGTTTAATCACATCACAAGAACACAGTAGAGTCAATGCTGTATATCCACGTTTAATCACTACACAAGAACACAGTACAGTCAATGCTGTATATACACGTTTAATCACCACACAAGAACACAGTAGAGTCAATGCTGTATATCCACGTTTAATCACATCACAAGAACACAGTAGAGTCAATGCTGTACAACCACGTTTAATCACTACACAAGAACACAGTAGAGTCAATGCTGTATATCCACGTTTAATCACTTCACAAGAACACAGTAGAGTCAATGCTGTATATCCACGTTTAATCACTACACAAGAACACAGTACAGTCAATGCTGTATATCCACGTTTAATCACTACACAAAAACACAGTACAGTCAATGCTGTACATCCACGTTTAATCACATCACAAGAACACAGTAGAGTCAATGTTGTATATCCACGTTTAATCACTACACAAAAACACAGTACAGTCAATGCTGTATATACACGTTTAATCACCACACAAGAACACAGTACAGTCAATGCTGTATATCCACGTTTAATCACATCACAAGAACACAGTAGAGTCAATGCTGTACAACCACGTTTAATCACTTCACAAGAACACAGTAGAGTCAATGCTGTATATCCAAGTTTAATCACTACACAAGAACACAGTAGAGTCAATGCTGTACAACCACGTTTAATCACTTCACAAGAACACAGTAGAGTCAATGCTGTATATCCAAGTTTAATCACTTCACAAGAACACAGTAGAGTCAATGCTGTATAACCACGTTTAATCACTTCACAAGAACACAGTAGAGTCAATGCTGTATATCCACGTTTAATCACTACACGAGAACACAGTACAGTCACTGTAGCACAACCACGTTTAAACACATCACAAGAACAAAGTACAGTCACTGTTGCACAACCACGTTTAATCACTTCACGAGAACACAGTAATGTCACTATTGCACAAGCATTGCAGTACAGTCAATGCTGTATATCCACATTTAATCACTACACAAGAACACAGTACAGTCAATGCTGTATATCCACGTTTAATCACTATACAAGAACACAGTACAGTCAATGCTGTATATCCACGTTTAATCACTACACAAGAACACAGTAGAGTCAATGCTGTATTTCCTCGTTTAATCACTTCACAAGAACACAGTACAGTTAATGCTGTATATTCACGTTTAATCACTTCACAAGAACACAGTAGAGTCAATGCTGTATATCCACGTTTAATCACTACACAAGAACACAGTACAGTCAGTGCTGTATATCCACGTTTAATCACATCACAAGAACACAGTAGAGTCAATGCTGTACAACCACGTTTAATCACTTCACAAGAACACAGTACAGTCAATGCTGTATATCCACGTTTAATCACTACACAAGAACACAGTACAGTCAATGTTGTATATCCACGTTTAATCACATCACAAGAACACAGTAGAGTCAATGCTGTACAACCACGTTTAATCACTTCACAAGAACACAGTAGTGTCAATGCTGTATATCCAAGTTTAATCACTTCACAAGAACACAGTAGAGTCAATGCTGTATATCCACGTTTAATCACTACACAAGAACACAGTAGAGTCAATGCTGTATATCCAAGTTTAATCACTAGACAAGAACACAGTAGAGTCAATGCTGTACAACCACGTTTAATCACTTCACAAGAACATAGTAGAGTCAATGCTGTATATCCAAGTTTAATCACTAGACAAGAACACAGTAGAGTCAATGCTGTACAACCACGTTTAATCACTTCACAAGAACATAGTAGAGTCAATGCTGTATATCCAAGTTTAATCACTTCAGAAGAACACAGTAGAGTCAATGCTGTATATCCACGTTTAATCACTACACAAGAACACAGTAGAGTCAATGCTGTACAATCACGTTTAATCACTACACAAGAACACAGTAGTGTCAATGCTGTATATCCACGTTTAATCACTACACAAGAACACAGTACAGTCAATGCTGTATATCCACGTTTAATCACTACACAAGAACACAGTACAGTCAATGCTGTATATCCACGTTTAATCACATCACAAGAACACAGTAGAGTCAATGCTGTACAACCACGTTTAATCACTTCACAAGAACACAGTAGAGTCAATGCTGTATATCCAAGTTTAATCACTTCACAAGAACACAGTAGAGTCAATGCTGTATATCCACGTTTAATCACTACACAAGAACACAGTACAGTCAATGCTGTATATCCACGTTTAATCACTACACAAGAACACAGTACAGTCAGTGCTGTATATCCACGTTTAATCACATCATAAGAACACAGTAGAGTCAATGCTGTACAACCACGTTTAATCACTTCACAAGAACACAGTAGAGTCAATGCTGTATATCCAAGTTTAATCACTTCACAAGAACACATTAGAGTCAATGCTGTATATCCACGTTTAATCACTACACAAGAACACAGCAGAGTCAATGCTGTACAACCACGTTTAATCACTACACAAGAACACAGTAGAGTCAATGCTGTACAACCACGTTTAATCACTTCACAAGAACACAGTAGAGTCAATGCTGTATATCCAAGTTTAATCACTTCACAAGAACACAGTAGAGTCAATGCTGTATATCCACGTTTAATCACTACACAAGAACATAGTAGAGTCAATGCTGTACAACCACGTTTAATCACTACACAAGAACACAGTAGAGTCAATGCTGTATATCCACGTTTAATCACTACACAAGAACACAGTAGAGTCAATGCTGTATATCCACGTTTAATCACATCACAAGAACACAGTAGAGTCAATGCTGTACAACCACGTTTAATCAGTTCACAAGAACACAGTAGTGTCAATGCTGTACAACCACGTTTAATCACTACACAAGAACACAGTAGAGTCAATGCTGTACAACCACGTTTAATCACTACATAAGAACACAGTAGAGTCAATGCTGTATATCCAAGTTTAATCACTTCACAAGAACACATTAGAGTCAATGCTGTATATCCACGTTTAATCACTACACAAGAACACAGTAGAGTCAATGCTGTACAACCACGTTTAATCACTACACAAGAACACAGTAGAGTCAATGCTGTATATCCACGTTTAATCACTACACAAGAACACAGTAGAGTCAATTCTGTATATCCACGTTTAATCACTACACAAGAACACAGTAGAGTCAATGCTGCACAACCACGTTTAATCACTACACAAAAACACAGTAGAGTCAATGCTGTATATCCACGTTTAATCACTACACAAGAACACAGTTCAGTCAGTGCTGTATATCCACGTTTAATCACATCACAAGAACACAGTAGAGTCAATGCTGTATATCCAAGTTTAATCACTACACATGAACACAGTAGAGTCAATGCTGTACAACCACGTTTAATCACTTCACATGAACACAGTAGAGTCAATGCTGTATATCCAAGTTTAATCACTTCACAAGAACACAGTAGAGTCAATGCTGTATATCCACGTTTAATCACTACACAAGAACACATTAGAGTCAATGCTGTACAACCACATTTAATCACTACACAAGAACACAGTAGAGTCAATGCTGTATATCCATGTTTAATCACTACACAAGAACACATTAGAGTCAATGCTGTACAACCACATTTAATCACTACACAAGAACACAGTAGAGTCAATGCTGTATATCCATGTTTAATCATTACACAAGAACATAGTAGAGTCAATGCTGTATATCCACGTTTAATCACTACACAAGAACACAGTAGAGTCAATGCTGTATATCCACGTTTAATCACTACACAAACAAGGTAAAGTCAATGCTGTATATCCACGTTTAATCACTACACAAACAAGGTAAAGTCAATGCTGTATATCCACGTTTAATCACTACACAAACAAGGTAAAGTCAATACTGTATATCCACGTTTAATCACAACACAAGAACACAGTAGAGTCAATGCTGTATATCCACGTTTAATCACTACACAAACAAGGTAAAGTCAATGCTGTTTAATCACTACACAAACAAGGTAAAGTCAATGCTGTTTAATCACTACACAAACAAGGTAAAGTCAATGCTGTATAATCACTACACAAACAAGGTAAAGTCAATGCTGTATATCCACGTTTAATCACTCAAACAAGGTAAAGTCAATACAGACAGGTATAAAGATTTATTACACAATAATAATCACGACACAGAACTTTTCAGTTTTTTTATTTTCATGAGTTAAGAAATATTCTTAGAATACTTTTCCTAGAATAAAACTAATGAAATGATTTGATGGTTATTAGCCTACATTATCACCTAATTAATAAGTACTTTGTATAACTAGATACTAATTATTAATTAGTTTTTATCATTTAAGACAGACTTGAGAGGGTTTCATTTCTGTGTTATTCACTGGATTAAAGTCCTCATATCCTTTCTATATTTCATGAAGTTTGTTGGTGATTTATACCGGGTACAGGATTCCCTTGAAAAGAACACAAACACAACAGGAACGAGTTAATATTTAGTATCTAGTTTGTAGTTAATTAGAATTACGTGACGGTGTAAGCTACGAATTATTCCAAAGATTCATCAACTCTGGCAGTATTTAACCATAATTGTTAATACACTTACAAGAAACTCTGGCAGTATTTAATCATAATTGTTAATACACTTACAAGAAACTCTGGCAGTATTTAACCATAATTGTTAATACACTTACAAGAAACTTTGGCAGTATTTAATCATAATTGTTAATACACTTACAAGAAACTCTGGCAGTATTTAACCATAATTGTCAATACACTTACAAGAAACTCTGGCAGTATTTAACCATAATTTTTAATACACTTACAAGAAACTTTGGCAGTATTTAACCATAATTGTTAATACACTTACAAGAAACTCTGGCAGTATTTAACCATAATTGTTAATACACTTACAAGAAACGTTGGCAGTATTTAACCATAATTGTTAATACACTTACAAGAAACTTTGGCAGTATTTAACCATAATTGTTAATACACTTACAAGAAACTCTGGCAGTATTTAACCATAATTGTCAATACACTTACAAGAAACTTTGGCAGTATTTAACCATAATTGTTAATACACTTACAAGAAACTCTGGCAGTATTTAACCATAATTGTTAATACACTTACAAGAAACTTTGGCAGTATTTGACCACAATTGTTAATACACTTACAAGAAACTCTGGCAGTATTTAACCATAATTGTTAATACACTTACAAGAAACTTTGGCAGTATTTAACCATAATTGTTAATACACTTACAAGAAACTCTGGCAGTATTTAACCATAATTGTCAATACACTTACAAGAAACTTTGGCAGTATTTAACCATAATTGTCAATACACTTACAAGAAACTTTGGCAGTATTTAACCATAATTGTTAATACACTTACAAGAAACTCTGGCAGTATTTAACCATAATTGTCAATACACTTACAAGAAACTTTGGCAGTATTTAACCATAATTGTTAATACACTTACAAGAAACGTTGGCAGTATTTAACCATAATTGTTAATACACTTACAAGAAACTTTGGCAGTATTTAACCATAATTGTTAATACACTTACAAGAAACTCTGGCAGTATTTAACCATAATTGTCAATACACTTACAAGAAACTTTAGCAGTATTTAACCATAATTGTTAATACACTTACAAGAAACTCTGGCAGTATTTAACCATAATTGTCAATACACTTACAAGAAACTTTGGCAGTATTTAACCATAATTGTTAATACACTTACAAGAAACTTTGGCAGTATTTAACCATAATTGTTAATACACTTACAAGAAACTTTGGCAGTATTTAACCATAATTGTTAATACACTTACAAGAAACTCTGGCAATATTTAACCATAATTGTTAATACACTTACAAGAAACTTTGGCAGTATTTAACCATAATTGTTAATACACTTACAAGAAACACTGGCAGTATTTAACCATAATTGTTAATACACTTGCAAGAAACTCTGGCAGTATTTAACTATAATTGTCAGTACAGTTATACGAACAGTTTGGAACTACAGAACCAAGTCTGATAGAATCTCTTACAAGAACACTTTTAAAATACCATATGAAAACATAATATCGTTAAAAGACCACGTAAAGTAGGCTCTCTTGTTGCTTCAATACCAAAGAAGAATAGAGTCGCTTTCTAATCTTGATAAAGATTTAAGATGAACGACAGAGAACGTCTTTATAACATAGGAAATGTACTTTTGGTCCACTTGTCCTGAACAGGAAACAAAGAGCACATAATAGTGGGAGGTTTTCCTTCCCACTTTATCAGCGCAGACCCTAAGGTTTATAATCTTCTCTTTGTAAGTTTATAGTAATTTTGTTAATATTGGACAACATTGTAATGTGTAAATAAATATAGTGCTCTTATAAGTTACGAAGTTCACAGATATGTTGGTTACAGGTTCAACACGTCCTTTGTAACCCGCCTCTCGACCATTCGACGTAATAAACCTCAAAGTGCCACTTATGGCTACTCTTCTTCTCCAAAGAGTAGGTTTGGAGAATGCCCCTCTGAATCTACTAGCGGAAGAACCAACACCAATGAAGACAATGTCTCCAAAGATATTGATGTGTCCAAAAGAAACTCTGACGGTAAACCTCAAAGTTGCATTTTACTCTTTGTCAGTAAAAGTTTAAACATCTCTCCAGAGAGACTCCAACCATAGATTTATATGTATAGTTTGTCTTAAAAACTGGCTAGAATCAAAATTATTCTCAATATTTGAAACTTAATTTTATTTTTTTAAATAAACTAGGGCAAAATTAATTTTAAAGTAAAAGGAAATCCAAATAAACTAAGGCAAAATTAACCTTAAAGTAAAACGAAATCTAAATAAACTAAGGCAAAATTAACCTTAAAGTAAAATGAAATCCAAATAAACTAAGGCAAAATTAACCTTAAAGTAAAATGAAATCCAAATAAACTAAGGCAAAATTAACCTTAAAGTAAAACGAAATCCAAATAAACTAAGGCAAAATTAACCTTAAAGTAAAATGAAATCCAAATAAACTAAGGCAAAATTAACCTTAAAGTAAAATGAAATCCAAATAAACTAAGGCAAATTTAACATTAAAGTAAAAGGAAATCCACATATTTTAATTTTGAGATATAAGATCATAAAACTGAATTCCACATTATAGAAGACGGTAAATAGTAACATTAAAAGTGTATATTTCTCATAATTCAGTCTTAACTAAAATTACACGATTTCCTTTACTAACATTGTTAATAACAGGTAACCAGAAATACTGTTTCGTAAACAATATCTACAAATTGTGTGGTTCGAGAGTGTAGTGATAAACTATCCAGTGCAAAGTGTCATTCTTTATGTAATATTTCGTGTGTCAAACACCTGTGTGTGAAATATACTGAATGAACTCATTTAAATTTAAGCCTTGGCACTGATCAGTAATGTTAAGCCATTCTTTTTACTGTAATGTAGCTGATCACTTAATAATCAAAGGTATTCACTTTATGTTAACACACAATTAATTCATTTATTTTTTCATCTCTTTAATTCAAATACAGTGAGTGAAATCAAAAAGTATTGTGAGTCACGTGACTGTCATAAAGATGTTATATTTTAGGTTTAGTCACGTGACAGTTACCGGGTTGGAGAGTGTTTCTTAATAATTAAAATGTCATATATGATATCTTTCCTATGTATTCATTGTTTTAAGTGAAAGGACAATATTGTGATAGAAGTTAAATCATATCCGGCTGTTTTAGGAATAAATCTAAGAAAAATATGTCGTACTTGACTTTTGTGTCATTCTTTATTTAACATACTAATGTATAATTATTTATTATGTAGTACTTGACTTTTGTGTCATTCTTTATTTAACATACTAATGTATAATTATTTAATATGTCGTACGTGACTTTTGTGTCATTCTTTATTTAACATACTAATGTATAATTATTTATTATGTCCTACTTGACTTTTGTGTCATTCTTTATTTAACATACTAATGTATAATTATTTAATATGTCGTACGTGACTTTTGTGTCATTCTTTATTTAACATACTAATGTATAATTATTTATTATGTAGTACTTGACTTTTGTGTCATTCTTTATTTAACATACTAATGTATAATTATTTAATATGTCGTACGTGACTTTTGTGTCATTCTTTATTTAACATACTAATGTATAATTATTTATTATGTCCCACTTGACTTTTGTGTCATTCTTTATTTAACATACTAATGTATAATTATTTAATATGTCGTAATGTGACTTTGTGTCATTCTTTATTTAACATACTTATGTATAATTATTTGTTATGTCCTACTTGACTTTTGTGTCATTCTTTATTTAACATACTTATGTATAATTATTTAATATGTCATACGTGACTTTTGTGTCATTCTTTATTTAACATACTAATGTATAATTATTTAATATGTCGTACGTGACTTTTGTATCATTCTTTATTTAACATACTAATGTATAATTATTTAATATGTCGTACGTGACTTTTGTATCATTCTTTATTTAACATACTAATGTATAATTATTTAATATGTCGTACGTGACTTTTGTATCATTTTTTAATTAACATACTATTGTATAATTATTTAATATGTCGTACGTGACTTTTGTGTCATTCTTTATTTAACATACTAATGTATAATTATTCAATATGTCGTAATGTGACTTTTGTGTCATTCTTTATTTAACATACTAATGTATAATTATTTAATATGTCGTACGTGACTTTTGTGTCATTCTTTATTTAACATACTAATGTATAATTATTTAATATGTCGTACGTGACTTTTGTGTCATTCTTTATTTAACATACTAATGTATAATTATTTATTATGTCCCACTTGACTTTTGTGTCATTCTTTATTTAACATACTAATGTATAATTATTTAATATGTCGTACGTGACTTTTGTGTCATTCTTTATTTAACATACTAATGTATAATTATTTAATATGTCGTACGTGACTTTTGTGTCATTCTTTATTTAACATACTAATGTATAATTATTTATTATGTCCTACTTGACTTTTGTGTCATTCTTTATTTAACATACTAATGTATAATTATTTAATATGTCGTACGTGACTTTTGTGTCATTCTTTATTTAACATACTAATGTATAATTATTTATTATGTCCTACTTGACTTTTGTGTCATTCTTTATTTAACATACTAATGTATAATTATTTAATATGTCGTAATGTGACTTTTGTGTCATTCTTTATTTAACATACTAATGTATAATTATTTATTATGTCCTACTTGACTTTTGTGTCATTCTTTATTTAACATACTAATGTATAATTATTTAATATGTCGTACGTGACTTTTGTGTCATTCTTTATTTAACATACTAATGTATAATTATTTATTATGTCCTACTTGACTTTTGTGTCATTCTTTATTTAACATACTAATGTATAATTATTTAATATGTCGTACGTGACTTTTGTGTCATTCTTTATTTAACATACTTATGTATAATTATTTGTTATGTCCTACTTGACTTTTGTGTCATTCTTTATTTAACATACTTATGTATAATTATTTAATATGTCATACGTGACTTTTGTGTCATTCTTTATTTAACATACTAATGTATAATTATTTAATATGTCGTACGTGACTTTTGTATCATTCTTTATTTAACATACTAATGTATAATTATTTATTATGTCCTACTTGACTTTGTGTCATTCTTTATTTAACATACTAATGTATAATTATTTAATATGTCGTACGTGACTTTTGTGTCATTCTTTATTTAACATACTAATGTATAATTATTTAATATGTCCTACTTGACTTTTGTGTCATTCTTTATTTAACATACTAATGTATAATTATTTAATATGTCGTACGTGACTTTTGTGTCATTCTTTATTTAACATACTAATGTATAATTATTTAATATGTCGTACGTGACTTTTGTGTCATTCTTTATTTAACATACTAATGTATAATTATTTAATATGTCGTACGTGACTTTTGTGTCATTCTTTATTTAACATACTAATGTATAATTATTTAATATGTCGTACGTGACTTTTGTGTCATTCTTTATTTAACATACTAATGTATAATTATTTATTATGTCCTACTTGACTTTTGTGTCATTCTTTATTTAACATACTAATGTATAATTATTTAATATGTCGTACGTGACTTTTGTGTCATTCTTTATTTAACATACTAATGTATAATTATTTATTATGTCCTACTTGACTTTTGTGTCATTCTTTATTTAACATACTAATGTATAATTATTTAATATGTCGTACGTGACTTTTGTGTCATTCTTTATTTAACATACTAATGTATAATTATTTAATATGTCGTACGTGACTTTTGTGTCATTCTTTATTTAACATACTAATGTATAATTATTTAATATGTCGTACGTGACTTTTGTGTCATTCTTTATTTAACATACTAATGTATAATTATTTAATATGTCGTACGTGACTTTTGTGTCATTCTTTATTTAACATACTAATGTATAATTATTTATTATGTCCCACTTGACTTTTGTGTCATTCTTTATTTAACATACTAATGTATAATTATTTAATATGTCGTACGTGACTTTTGTGTCATTCTTTATTTAACATACTAATGTATAATTATTTAAAATGTCGTACGTGACTTTTGTGTCATTCTTTATTTAACATACTAATGTATAATTATTTAATATGTCGTACGTGACTTTTGTGTCATTCTTTATTTAACATACTAATATATAATTATTTAATATGTCCTACTTGACTTTTGTGTCATTCTTTATTTAACATACTAATGTATAATTATTTAATATGTCGTACGTGACTTTTGTGTCATTCTTTATTTAACATACTAATGTATAATTATTTAATATGTCGTACGTGACTTTTGTGTCATTCTTTATTTAACATACTAATATATAATTATTTAATATGTCGTACGTGACTTTTGTGTCATTCTTTATTTAACATACTTATTTATAATTATTTGTTATGTCCTACTTGACTTTTGTGTCATTCTTTATTTAACATACTAATGTATAATTATTTAATATGTCCTACTTGACTTTTGTGTCATTCTTTATTTAACATACTAATGTATAATTATTTAATATGTCGTACGTGACTTTTGTGTCATTCTTTATTTAACATACTAATATATAATTATTTAATATGTCGTACGTGACTTTTGTGTCATTCTTTATTTAACATACCTATGTATAATTATTTGTTATGTCCTACTTGACTTTTGTGTCATTCTTTATTTAACATACTAATGTATAATTATTTAATATGTCCTACTTGACTTTTGTGTCATTCTTTATTTAACATACTAATGTATAATTATTTAATATGTCGTACGTGACTTTTGTGTCATTCTTTATTTAACATACTAATATATAATTATTTAATATGTCGTACGTGACTTTTGTGTCATTCTTTATTTAACATACTTATGTATAATTACTTGTTTTTATTTATCTTCAATATCGTGTTTTATACTCTTTGGTGCCATTCTTAACATCTTATCTTGCCAGTTTGAAGAACAGTTTTTACACGTGATTTGAGTGCTTCTGTTTCAGTATATTCTTAGAAATATTATAAACCTTAAATGGTAATAAAACTAGGCGATCCTACAATTATTTTTGCTTTCTTGCGAAATTCTTTGTTTTTATGTGTTAGAAAATGTTTAAAAGTCCATGAAATAAAGTGTTAGATAAGTTAATATTGTGTTATCTGTTGTTGCATGAGTTATGTGTGAAGCGTTAGATAAGTTAATATTGTGTTATCTGTTGTTGCATGAGTTATGTGTAAAGCCTAAAAAAGTGACTCTTTCTCGCATACCTGTGTTGTATCGCCCAAGTTTACCCGAGAAAAGTATTGCTTTGAAGTTTGGAGTGTCATTAGCCTGCATGTTGTTTCAGAAGTATTTACACCAGATGGAGCCACTGCATCACAAGGGTTATGCAGCTTACTTCAGAAAGAACTTAACAATCCGACGTTTTTAGTGTTGCCTGCACTGACAACATCAAGTAGTTTAACAGGTGCGAAAGTTACGAATCAACAACACAGAAACACAAAGCCAAACAAACAACTAGAAATTAATTCATGAGACATCAATTTAAATTGAATTAAAATAAATACATGTTTAATTGTTCGTGGTACAAATATATGTTTATTAAATGACACTTGATGGTTAAGGTAAGTATATTTAAAATTAAAGTAAGCCTTTAACCATGAATAGTAGACACTTTATGCATGTTACACATTCATGACACTTGCACTCAGCACTTCTGTATCGTCTACTTTTCTGCCCGCGGAGTTCTTTCTGCATGCTACTCACGGACGTAACTAACACTGGTTGTAGGTGTTTGCATGGTTGATATTTTGTTTTAATGCCTCTCACAATCATAAAAAAATCAACCACTTACTTTCAACGGTTTTTTTCATCGCAAGTTCGATTTAGGCTTAAGAGGTTTTTTTTTTTTGCAATAATTATATATATGCTATCAGCTATATAATTTTGTGGCATCATGTTCTTTAAAGAGAAACTTGCTAAAAACATGTGAAATTCTGTTACAATACTAAGGACACAATGAATAAACAATTTATTATTCATATCAGTTCATCATCGTGTTTGAAAGAAAGTTTAGACGTAGGAAGATATTTAAAAGGATCTTTTAATGGAGGGCAACTGTATAGGAAGTTTCGGGCGTCATTCAGAGCTGTCCTAGCAGCTTGTAACGTCTAGACAGATACCATCCATTCAGCACCATTGCTTTTCAATTAAAAACTTGCCAGAGTTTTTTTTCTGAAACGAATCAGTGTTGCGTCGATTGTGCCATCTATCGACAAATATGTAAACAAATCACATTCTAATGAGATATATCACTGTCACCGTTTTCTGACTAAATACTTTAGAAACACTTACTGCATAATGTGAAGCCAGTGTTGTCTCCACAACTTAAGTATGATTTTTCTGTTTCTATTAGCAAATATTAAGTAAAAATTATATTAATGGAATTTGTAACAGATCATCTGATGATGATGATGAAATTTGTGATAAACTTTACAATGAGATGAAGATTTCAGCTGTAAATGAAGTCATAATTATGGTTTATTTTAATTTCATACATACTTATTTGGAAACACTAGAATCAAACAGTGAGAGAGAAAGGTTTAGAAAAGTGTGCAAAAGGGTTTTCTTCACCACTTAATCAAGAAACCTACTAGGAACAATGCTATTTTATGTATGTAATGTTAACGTTAAATATAGAAATGATTGAGAGAATGGATGCTGGAGGACATATGGATGCAGGTGGTCATTGCTGTATTAGATTTGATGTTTTGCTTCATATGGGGACTTATAACGCTAAAAACCGGGTTTCGATACCCGTGGTGGGCAGAGCACAGATAGCCCATTGAGTAGCTTGTGTTTAATTAAAAACAACAACTGCATATAAAGATAAGGAATAACAATATTTTGGTTACAAATTCTGGGGGAATGCAACAACAACTATCTGTTGTGATTTGGACATCACAGTTATATGGAGACACTGAATTATCTGTTGTGATTTGGACATCTCAGTTATATGGAGACACTGAATTATCTGTTGTGATTTGGACATCTCAGTTATGTGGAGACACTGAACTATCTGTTGTGATTTGGACATCTCAGATATATGGAGACACTGAACTATCTGTTGTGATTTGGACATCTTAATTATGTGGAGACACTGAACTATCTGTTGTAATTTGGACATCTCAGTTATGTGGAGACACTGAACTATCTGTTGTGATTTGGACATCTCAGTTATATGGAGACACTGAACTATCTGTTGTGATTTGGACATCTTAATTATGTGGAGACACTGAACTATCTGTTGTGATTTGGACATCTCAGTTATGTGGAGACACTGAACTATCTGTTGTAATTTAGACATCTCAGTCATATGGAGACACTGAACTATCTGTTGTGATATGGACATCTCAGTTATATGGAGACACTGAACTATCTGTTGTGATTTGGACATCTCAGTTATATGGAGACACTGAACTATCTGTTGTAATTTGGACATCTCAGTTATGTGGAGACACTGAACTATCTGTTGTGATTTGGACATCTCAGTTATGTGGAGACACTGAACTATCTGTTGTAATTTGGACATCTCAGTTATGTGGAGACACTGAACTATCTGTTGTGATTTGGACATCTCAGTTATATGGAGACACTGAACTATCTGTTGTGATTTGGACATCTTAGTTATATGGAGACACTGAACTATCTGTTGTTACTTGGACATCTCAGTTATATGGAGACACTGATGGGATGTGGATATTTTTTTAAATATTCAAGGTGAACGTGTTTGATAAGTAAAAAAACCAAGTTGGATCACTAATCTTATAAAAGACATAACTAAAGGTAAGCATCATAAACCTAAGAAATTTAAATTGACATGTTTAACAGGAGATTTAGAAGATTATAGGAGATCAAAAAAGTTGGTGAAACAGTAACTTAGTGAATCAGAAAGGATGTATGAGAAAAGGTTGGCTGAAACTGTTAAAATAGTAAACAAAATGGAGGTATGATTCTCAAGAATTATAGAAGAAAGTTGTTACTTATAGCTATAAGATGGGTGGGTTATTAAAGTCTGTAGTTTCTTCAGTTTTTACTAAAGAAAATTTGAGAAGTTGATAGATGGAAACGACATCAAACAAGATTCTGCATCAATTCTGAGTTGGTTTTAAAACTAACAATAGGACTCCTGGGCCACATACTTTTTCCCCAATGGTTTTGAAGGAGGTTAAAGATTGGATATGTGAACCACTTACTACTATTTTTTGTAAAGTAGACAAGTACCAGAGGATTGAAAGTTAGCTCATTAGTCACATCATCACTGCAGGCCTAACCGTGATAATGTTACAAGCAAAACAATACTTGCAGGTTCAATCGTGATGGTGTGACAGATCTAACAGTGGTGGTGTTATAGACCTAACCATACTGGCATTGCAGGCCTAACCGTGATGGTGTGACAGATCTAACAGTGGTGGTGTTATAGGCCTAACCGTATTAGTATTGCAGGTCTAACCTTGATGGTGTCACAGATCTAACAGTGGTGTTGTTATAGACCCAACCATACTGGCATTGCAGGTCTAACCGTGATGGTGTGACAGATCTAACAGTGGTGGTGTTATAGGCCTAATCATATTAGTATTGCAGGTTCAATCGTGATGGTGTGACAGATCTAACAGTGGTGGTGTTATAGGCCTAACCATATTCGTATTGCAGGTCTAACCGTGATGGTATGGCATTTCTAACCTTGATGATGTGAGAGGTCTGTGTTGATGTTACAGGCCTAACCATGATGATACGTCAGACCTAACCTTGAGGGTTTGGTAGACCTAACCAGATTAGTATAAAAGACATAATCATGATGGTGTGACAGACTTTAAAGTAATAGTGAGAAAGTTTTAAAAGTAATGGTGTGACAGGCTCAAAGGTAATGGTGAGAGAGATTTGAAGAGAATGGTGTGACAGACTTAAAGGTAATGGTGAGAGAGATTTGAAGGTAATGGTGTGACAGACTAAAAGCAATGGTGAGATTTGAAGGTAATGGTGTGACAGACTTAAAGGTAATGGTGAGAGAAATTTGAAGGTAATGGTGTGACAGACTTAAAGGTAAACGTGACAGACTTAAAGGTAATGGTGAGAGAGATTTGAAGGTAATGGTATGACAGACTTAAAGGTAAACGCGAGAGAAATTTGAAGGTAATGGTGTCATAGACTTAAAGGTAATGGTGCGACAGACCTTAAAGGCAATGGTGAGAGAGATCTGAAGGCAATGGTGTAAAGATACAGGCCTAAAAGGCAATGGTGAGAAACATTTGAAGGCAATGGTGCGACAGGTTTAAAGGCAGTGGCGAGAGATCTGAAGGCAATGGTGCGACAGGCCTAAAGGCAACGGTGAGAGAGATCTGAAAGGCAATGGTGCGACAGGCCTAAAGGTAATGGTGAGAGAGATCTGAAGGCAATGGTGTGACAGGTTTAAAGGTAATGGTAAGAGACACTTAAAGGTAGTGGTGACAGAAATTTGAAAGTAATGGTGAAAGAGATTAGAAGGTAATGGTGTGACAGGTTTAAAAGTAATGGTGAGAGAGATTTGAAGGTAATGGTGTGACAGGTTTAAAGGTAATGGTGAGAGAGATTTGAAGGTAATGGTGTGACAGGTTTAAAATGTAATGGCAAGAGAGATTTGAAGGTAATGGTATGACAGACTTAAAGGTAATGGTGACAGAGATGTGAAGGTAATGGTGAGAGAGATTAGAAGGTAGTGGTATGACAGACTTAAAGGTAATGGTGACAGAGATGTGAAGGTAATGTTGAGAGAGATTAGAAGGTAATGGTGTGACAGGTTTAAAAGTAATGGTGACAGAGATTTGAAGGTAATTGTGTGACAGGTTTAAAAGTAATGGTGACAGAGATTTGAAGGTAATTGTGTGACAGGTTTAAATATACAACTAGTTACTCTAACAACATGGTTTTGGAGAAAAGTCCAACTAAAACAGTTAAATATGACTGTTTTTGTTAGAAATCTTATGTTTAAATATGAAAGAGTTAACAACTAGTGACCTGCTAGCGTTTTCATGTTTGAAGTAGTTTAAAATCTACTGTAAGATACAGAATCAATCCACAGATTCTTCTAGGGTTAGTTTATCAGTAATCTCACTAGAGTCTCAGCTATGTCTCTATCTAAACAATATTTTATAAAAACCTTACGTGGTTGGAAGCCATTAAAAGATTATATTAACTTGCATGTTTCTGTTATAAGTTCATGTTTCCAAATGAATAGTTCTTATATTTCTTCGCTACACTTTTCCACGTTTGTCAAGACCGAATTTCAACTTTCATTAAAAAGTCATGCTTGTTGCTTGTGGCCGCGGTTTCAGGGCCGAGCTTGGGAATTTTTTTATTTTAGCTCAAGTAAAGCGTTAGAATAACAGTACAAAATGCATGACGTCACTCAAGCCAGAACAGCATGCACCTGTTAAAGAAGTTTAGGATAAACAGTGGAATCATTATTATTTTATATGTTAGTATAGTTTTTACTGTACTTGCTTACCTGTATTTTCGTCAGATGTTAATTAAATCAAACTATAAAAATATCCAACAAACGATACACCCATAGTACCACTTTATCATTTACAATTCTAACTTTAAATTCATATAAAATTTATTTTATATAAATTGTTAAAACACTAGACCGGATTATATTTAATATTCAATAACCTTAAAATAGTAAACGTTTCTATAGAGAAACAATGACGTATTTCTACATACTGAACTGTCTTTCCAGATGTACTCTTACGTCACATTTCTATAACAATGACGTATTTCTACATACTGAACTGTCTTTCCAGATGTACTCTTACGTCACATTTCTATAACAATGACGTATTTCTACATACTGAACTGTCTTTCCAGATGTACTCTTACGTCACATTTCTATAACAATGACGTATTTCTACATACTGAACTGTCTTTTCAGATGTACTCTTATTTCTATTCATAACTTATTTCAGAAGACGACCAGGAACTACCAAACGTGACCATCTTAACCAAACAACATAAAACCGCCATCAGAGCCCTCAGAAAGGTAAGACAAATTAATATTTCTCAGTCACAAACACCTCTTATGTAGAAACTCTTGAGAAATTCTATCTTTGTAACTAACAAAGTGAGAATATTCCTTGTTAATTGTTTGTTGTGATTTCACAAAATCAACAAATTACGTTTATACCCTAATAATATACAGGCAACACTTTAATTTTAAGTAACAATATAAAGGTGAGCTATGTGTGGTATAACTAATGATATAGAGGTCAATCGTTTGTGCTATACGTAATATCATAAAGTTCAACTACTTATATAGAAGTCAACTATCGGTACAGTAAGTAATAACATGGAAGCCAACTAACTACACTATAAGTAATGATATGTGGGTCAAATTATCGTCATATGAGAAAATATACAGAAGACAGCTACGTATAACCTCCCCTCCTTCCTTTGTTTAAATGTAATATATCATCTACAGTTCTCTCCCTTACTTGTGTTTTAATGTAATGTATCATCTACAGTCTTCTCCCTCACTTGTTTTTAATATAATGTATCATCTACAGTAAACTCCCTCTCTTCTTTTAAATGTAATGTATCATCTACAGATCTCTCCCTCACTTGTTTTTTAACGTAATGTATCATCTACAGTCAACTCCCTTTCTTGTTTTTAAATGTAATGTATCATCTACAGTCCCCTCCCTCTCTTGTTTTAAATGTAATGTATCATCTACAGTCTTCTCCTCACTTGTTTTTAAATGTAATGTATCATCTACAGTCAACTCCCTTTCTTGTTTTTTAATGTAATGTATCATCTACAGTCAACTCCCTTTCTTGTTTTCAAATGTAATGTATCATCTACAGTCCCCTCCCTCTCTTGTTTTAAATGTAATGTATCATCTACAGTCTTCTCCCTCACTTGTTTTTAAATGTAATGTATCATCTACAGTCAACTCCCTTTCTTGTTTTTTAATGTAATGTATCATCTACAGTCCCCTCCCTCACTTGTTTTTAAATGTAATGTATCATCTACAGTCCCCTCCCTCTCTTGTTTTTAAGTGTAATGTATCATCTACAGTCAACTCCTTCTCTTGTTTTTTAATGTAATGTATCATCTACAGTCAACTCCCTCTCTTGTTTTAAATGTAATGTGTCATCTACAGTCAACTCCCTCTCTTGTTTTAAATGTAATGTATCATCTACAGTTCCCTCCCACTCTTGTTTTTAAATATAATGTATCATCTACAGTCCCTTCCCTCTCTTCTTTTTTAATGTAGTGTATCATCTACAGTCAACTCCCTTTCTTGTTTTTAAATGTAATGTATCATCTACAGTCCCCTCCCCCTCTTGTTTTTAAATGTAATGTATCATCTACAGTCCCCTCCCTCTCTTGTTTTTAAATGTAATGTATCATCTACAGTCAACTCCTTCTCTTGTTTTTAAATGTAATGTATCATCTACAGTCAACTCCCTCTCTTGTTTTAAATGTAATGTATCATCTACAGTCAACTCCCTCTCTTGTTTTTAAATGTAATGTATCATCTACAGTTCTCTCC
Organism: Tachypleus tridentatus; assembly: GCF_004210375.1. NCBI lineage: Eukaryota > Metazoa > Arthropoda > Merostomata > Xiphosura > Limulidae > Tachypleus > Tachypleus tridentatus. The sequence goes on along the minus strand of NC_134827.1, from coordinate 45,073,073 downwards.
CTCACTTGTTTTTTAACGTAATGTATCATCTACAGTCAACTCCCTTTCTTGTTTTTAAATGTAATGTATCATCTACAGTCCCCTCCCTCTCTTGTTTTAAATGTAATATATCATCTACAGTCTTCTCCCTCACTTGTTTTTAAATGTAATGTATCATCTACAGTCAACTCCCTTTCTTGTTTTTTAATGTAATGTATCATCTACAGTCAACTCCCTTTCTTGTTTTCAAATGTAATGTATCATCTACAGTCCCCTCCCTCTCTTGTTTTAAATGTAATGTATCATCTACAGTCTTCTCCCTCACTTGTTTTTAAATGTAATGTATCATCTACAGTCAACTCCCTTTCTTGTTTTTTAATGTAATGTATCATCTACAGTCCCCTCCCTCACTTGTTTTTAAATGTAATGTATCATCTACAGTAAACTCCCCCTCTTGTTTTTAAATGTAATGTATCATCTACAGTCCCCTCCCTCTCTTGTTTTTAAATGTAATGTATCATCTACAGTCAACTCCTTCTCTTGTTTTTAAATGTAATGTATCATCTACAGTCAACTCCCTCTCTTGTTTTAAATGTAATGTATCATCTACAGTTCTCTCCCTCACTTGTTTTTTAACGTAATGTATCATCTACAGTCAACTCCCTTTCTTGTTTTTAAATGTAATGTATCATCTACAGTCCCTTCCCTCTCTTGTTTTAAATGTAATGTATCATCTACAGTCCACTCCCTCTCTTGTTTTTAAGTGTAATGTATCATCTACAGTCAACTCCTTCTCTTGTTTTTTAATGTAATGTATCATCTACAGTCAACTCCCTCTCTTGTTTTAAATGTAATGTGTCATCTACAGTCCCCTACCTCTCTTGTTTTTTAATGTAGTGTATCATCTACAGTCAACTCCCTTTCTTGTTTTTAAATGTAATGTATCATCTACAGTCCCTTCCCCCTCTTGTTTTTAAATGTAATATATCATCTACAGTCTTCTCCCTCACTTGTTTTTAAATGTAATGTATCATCTACAGTCTTCTCCCTCACTTGTTTTTAATGTAATGTATCATCTACAGTAAACTCCCTCTCTTCTTTTAAATGTAATGTATCATCTACAGTTCTCTCCCTCACTTGTTTTTTAACGTAATGTATCATCTACAGTCAACTCCCTTTCTTGTTTTTAAATGTAATGTATCAACTACAGTCCCCTCCCTCTCTTGTTTTAAATGTAATGTATCATCTACAGTCTTCTCCCTCACTTGTTTTTAAATGTAATGTATCATCTACAGTCAACTCCCTTTCTTGTTTTTTAATGTAATGTATCATCTACAGTCAACTCCCTTTCTTGTTTTCAAATGTAATGTATCATCTACAGTCCCCTCCCTCTCTTGTTTTAAATGTAATGTATCATCTACAGTCTTCTCCCTCACTTGTTTTTTAATGTAATGTATCATCTACAGTCAACTCCCTCTCTTGTTTTAAATGTAATGTGTCATCTACAGTCAACTCCCTCTTGTTTTAAATGTAATGTATCATCTACAGTTCCCTCCCTCTCTTGTTTTTAAATATAATGTATCATCTACAGTCCCCTCCCTCTCTTGTTTTTTAATGTAGTGTATCATCTACAGTCAACTCCCTTTCTTGTTTTTAAATGTAATATATCATCTACAGTCCCTTCCCCCTCTTGTTTTTAAATGTAATGTATCATCTACAGTCCCCTCCCTCTCTTGTTTTTAAATGTAATGTATCATCTACAGTCAACTCCTTCTCTTGTTTTTAAATGTAATGTATCATCTACAGTCCCCTCCCTCTCTTGTTTTTAAATGTAATGTATCATCTACAGTCAACTCCCTCTCTTGTTTTTAAATGTAATGTATCATCTACAGTTCTCTCCCTCACTTGTTTTTTAACGTAATGTATCATCTACAATCAACTCCCTTTCTTGTTTTTAAATGTAATGTATCATCTACAGTCCCCTCCCTCTCTTGTTTTGAATGTAATGTATCATCTACAGTCTTCTCCCTCACTTGTTTTTAAATATAATGTATCATCTACAGTCAACTCCCTTTCTTGTTTTAAATGTAATGTGTCATCTACAGTCAACTCCCTCTCTTGTTTTAAATGTAATGTATCATCTACAGTTCCCTCCCTCTCTTGTTTTTAAATATAATGTATCATCTACAGTCCCCTCCCTCTCTTGTTTTTTAATGTAGTGTATCATCTACAGTCAACTCCCTTTCTTGTTTTTAAATGTAATGTATCATCTACTGTCCCTTCCCCCTCTTGTTTTTAAATGTAATGTATCATCTACAGTCCCCTCCCTCTCTTGTTTTTAAATGTAATGTATCATCTACAGTCAACTCCTTCTCTTGTTTTTAAATGTAATGTATCATCTACAGTCAACTCCCTCTCTTGTTTTCAAATGTAATGTATCATCTACAGTCCCCTCCCTCTCTTGTTTTAAATGTAATGTATCATCTACAGTCTTCTCCCTCACTTGTTTTTAAATGTAATGTATCATCTACAGTCCCCTCCCTCACTTGTTTTTAAATGTAATGTATCATCTACAGTAAACTCCCTCTCTTGTTTTAAATGTAATGTATCATCTACAGTCCCCTCCCTCTCTTGTTTTTAAGTGTAATGTATCATCTACAGTCAACTCCTTCTCTTGTTTTTTAATGTAATGTATCATCTACAGTCAACTCCCTCTCTTGTTTTAAATGTAATGTGTCATCTACAGTCCCCTACCTCTCTTGTTTTTTAATGTAGTGTATCATCTACAGTCAACTCCCTTTCTTGTTTTTAAATGTAATGTATCATCTACAGTCCCCTCCCCCTCTTGTTTTTAAATGTAATATATCATCTACAGTCAACTCCCTTTCTTGTTTTTTAAATGTAATGTATCATCTACAGTTCTCTCCCTCACTTGTTTTTAACGTAATGTATCATCTACAGTCAACTCCCTTTCTTGTTTTTAAATGTAATGTATCATCTACAGTAAACTCCCTCTCTTGTTTTAAATGTAATGTATCATCTACAGTCAACTCCCTCTCTTGTTTTAAATGTAATGTGTCATCTACAGTCCCCTACCTCTCTTGTTTTTTAATGTAGTGTATCATCTACAGTCAACTCCCTTTCTTGTTTTTAAATGTAATGTATCATCTACAGTCCCTTCCCCCTCTTGTTTTTAAATGTAATATATCATCTACAGTCTTCTCCCTCACTTGTTTTTAAATGTAATGTATCATCTACAGTCAACTCCCTTTCTTGTTTTTTAATGTAATGTATCATCTACAGTCCCCTCCCTCACTTGTTTTTAAATGTAATGTATCATCTACAGTAAACTCCCTCTCTTGTTTTAAATGTAATGTATCATCTACAGTCCCCTCCCTCTCTTGTTTTTAAGTGTAATGTATCATCTACAGTCAACTCCTTCTCTCGTTTTTTAATGTAATGTATCATCTACAGTCAACTCCCTCTCTTGTTTTAAATGTAATGTGTCATCTACAGTCAACTCCCTCTCTTGTTTTAAATGTAATGTATCATCTACAGTCCCCTCCCTCTCTTGTTTTTAAATATAATGTATCATCTACAGTCCCCTCCCTCTCTTGTTTTTAAATCTAATGTATCATCTACAGTCCCCTCCCTCTCTTGTTTTTTCATGTAGTGTATCATCTACAGTCCCCTCCCCCTCTTGTTTTTAAATGTAATGTATCATCTACAGTCCCCTCCCTCTCTTGTTTTTAAATGTAATGTATCATCTACAGTCAACTCCTTCTCTTGTTTTTAAATGTAATGTATCATCTACAGTCCCCTCCCTCTCTTGTTTTTAAATGTAATGTATCATCTACAGTCAACTCCTTTCTTGTTTTAAATGTAATGTATCATCTACAGTCCCTCCCCTCTTGTTTTTAAATGTAATGTATCATCTACAGTCAACTCCCTCTCTTGTTTTTAAATGTAATGTATCATCTACAGTCCCCTCCCTCTCTTGTTTTTAAATGTAATGTATCATCTACAGTCAACTCCTTCTCTTGTTTTTAAATGTAATGTATCATCTACAGTCAACTCCCTCTCTTGTTTTTAAATGTAATGTATCATCTACAGTCAACTCCTTCTCTTGTTTTTAAATGTAATGTATCATCTACAGTCAACTCCTTCTCTTGTTTTTAAATGTAATGTATCATCTACAGTCCCCTCCCCCTCTTGTTTTTAAATGTAATATATCATCTACAGTCTTCTCCCTCTCTTGTTTTTAAATGTAATGTATCATCTACAGTCAACTCCCTCTCTTGTTTTTAAATGTAATGTATCATCTACAGTCAACTCCTTCTCTTGTTTTTAAATGTAATGTATCATCTACAGTCAACTCCTTCTCTTGTTTTTAAATGTAATGTATCATCTACAGTCAACTCCTTCTCTTGTTTTTAAATATAATGTATCATCTACAGTCAACTCCCTTTCTTGTTTTTTAATGTAATGTATCATCCACAGTCAATTCCTTCTCTTGTTTTTAAATATAATGTATCATCTACAGTCAACTCCCTTTCTTGTTTTTTAATGTAATGTATCATCTACAGTCAACTCCCTCTCTTGTTTTTAAATGTAATGTATCATCTACAGTCTTCTCCCTCACTTGTTTTTAAATGTAATGTATCATCTACAGTCAACTCCCTTTCTTGTTTTTTAAATGTAATGTATCATCTACAGTCAACTCCCTTTCTTGTTTTTTAATGTAATGTGTCATCTACAGTTAACTCCCTCTCTTGTTTTTAAATGTAATGTATCATCTACAGTCAACTCCCTTTCTTGTTTTTTAATGTAATGTATCATCTACAGTCAACTCCCTCTCTTGTTTTTAAATGTAATGTATCATCTACAGTCTTCTCCCTCACTTGTTTTTAAATGTAATGTATCATCTACAGTCAACTCCGTTTCTTGTTTTTTAATGTAATGTATCATCCAGAGTCCCCTCCCTTTCTTGTTTTTTAATGTAATGTGTCATCTACAGTCAACTCCCTCTCTTGTTTTTAAATGTAATGTATCATCTACAGTCAACTCCTTCTCTTTTTTTTCAACTGTATTATATCATCATGATTTTATATTCTCACTTTTTGTTGTGGTTTAATGACCACTGAGTACCACACAAAACACACTTTCAAGCATAACTCCATACGGTTCAATGGCCACTAACTACTGCAGAGAATTCGTCTGTTAAACATAACCATATACAGTGGAATTACCACTAACTACTACACAGAACAAAACTGTTAACCATAGCACTAGTTAGTGTTATGACCACAAATTGTTACTCAGAATACAGATATTAAACATAATACCAGACAGTGTATTGACCACTGACTACTACAAAGAATACCACTGTTAAATATATCATCACACGGTTTAATGACCACTAGGTATTTCACAGAATGCTGGTGTTACGTTTAACAACGGTATACAGTGTAGCAGTTAGTGGTGATTAAACCGTAAGGTGCTGTGAGTAAGAGTTGTGTTTTGAATATCATTTAGTGGTTAAACATAACACTAGAAAGTGCAATGAACACTAATTACTACACAGAATACCGCTGTTAAACATAACACTAGAAAGTACAATGACCACTAATTACTGCACAGAATACCGCTGTTAAACATAACACAAGACCTAGTAATGACCAGTAGCTACTACGTAGAGTACAACATAGCTGTTTACAATGTTAACTCTTATAACTGATTCTCTATAACTCGAAATTAATCTGTTTTTATCAATTGAGTTAATTATGTATTTATAGATAAAATATTTCGTCGCCAGGAGGAAGTTTAAAGAAGCTTTAAAACCATATGATGTGAAGGACGTAATAGAGCAGTATTCCTCTGGCCACGTGGACCTGTTGGGCAGGGTTAAAAACCTGCAAGGAAGGTAAGAACCAACTCCGAAAATGTGTTTTAACTTTTACTTCAATTTGCTTTCTAATTTTTGAGTTTTTGAGATACTTTTAAGTTAAAGATCAAGTTTAATCAGGAAGAACCAAAAGAAACACAAACATTGTTGGATGTGTAACAGTGAAACATTAGTGTCAACGAAGTGAAATCTACTTGAGAAAAAACTGGTTTCGATCTTGTACAGTTAAACTGGCTACCGAAACTTTTAGAATAATTCAAATATAAAGTTAAAACACTTCAGTGTCTTTAAAGTTAGTGAAAATTACTGATTAATTCAAGTATTCTATTTGTAGGTTAGATTTAATTCTAGGAAAAACTGGATCGAGAGCAAAAGATGTTTACCAGTCCAAGATTAGTCTAGCTTCCAGAATAGTGAAAGTAGAAAGAGCGGTAAGTATCTATAGAAACCACACAGTAAGTGAGAGTAGAGAAAACGGTAAGTATCTATAGAAACCACACAGTAAGTGAGAGTAGAGAAAACGGTAAGTATCTATAGAAACCACACAGTAAGTGAGAGTAGAAAAAACGGTAAGTATCTATAGAAACCACACAGTAAGTGAGAGTAGAGAAAACGGTATCTATAGAAACCACACAGTAAGTGAGAGTAGAGAAAACGGTAAGTATCTATAGAAACCACACAGTAAGTGAGAGTAGAGAAAACGGTAAGTATCTATAGAAACCACACATTATGTGAGAGTAGAGAAAACGGTAAGTATCTATGGAAACCACACAGTAAGTGAGAGTAGAGAAAACGGTAAATATCTATAGAAATCACACAGTAAGTGAGAGTAGAGAAAACGGTAAGTATCTATAGAAACCACACAGTAAGTGAGAGTAGAGAAAACGGTAAGTATCTATAGAAACCACACAGTAAGTGAGTATCTATAGAGTAGAGAGTAAGAAAACGGTAAGTATCTATAGAAACCACACAGTAAGTGAGAGTAGAGAAAACGGTAAGTATCTATAGAAACCACACAGTAAGTGAGAGTAGAGAAAACGGTAAGTATCTATAGAAACCACACAGTAAGTGAGAGTAGAGAAAACGGTAAGTATCTATAGAAACCACACAGTATGTGAGAGTAGAGAAAACGGTAAGTATCTATAGAAACCACACAGTAAGTGAGAGTAGAGAAAACGGTAAGTATCTATAGAAACCACACAGTAAGTGAGAGTAGTAGAGAAAACGGTAAGTATCTATAGAAACCACACAGTAAGTGAGAGTAGAGAAAACGGTAAGTATCTATAGAAACCACACAGTAAGTGAGAGAGAAAACGAAAAACGGTAAGTATCTATAGAAACCACACAGTAAGTGAGAGTAGAGAAAACGGTAAGTATCTATAGAAACCACACAGTAAGTGAGAGTAGAGAAAACGGTAAGTATCTATAGAAACCACACAGTAAGTGAGAGTAGAGAAAACGGTAAGTATCTATAGAAACCACACAGTAAGTGAGAGTAGAAAAACGGTAAGTATCTATAGAAACCACACAGTAAGTGAGAGTAGAGAAAACGGTAAGTATCTATAGAAACCACACAGTAAGTGAGAGTAGAGAAAACGGTAAGTATCTATAGAAACCACACAGTAAGTGAGAGTAGAGAAAACGGTAAGTATCTATAGAAACCACACAGTAAGTGAGAGTAGAGAAAACGGTAAGTATCTATAGAAACCACACAGTAAGTGAGAGTAGAGAAAACGGTAAGTATCTATAGAAACCACACAGTAAGTGAGAGTAGAGAAAACGGTAAGTATCTATAGAAACCACACAGTAAGTGAGAGTAGAGAAAACGGTAAGTATCTATAGAAACCACACAGTAAGTGAGAGTAGAGAAAACGGTAAGTATCTATAGAAACCACACAGTAAGTGAGAGTAGAGAAAACGGTAAGTATCTATAGAAACCACACAGTAAGTGAGAGTAGAGAAAACGGTAAGTATCTATAGAAACCACACAGTAAGTGAGAGTAGAGAAAACGGTAAGTATCTATAGAAACCACACAGTAAGTGAGAGTAGAGAAAAACGGTAAGTATCTATAGAAACCACACAGTAAGTGAGAGTAGAGAAAACGTAAGTGAAGTATCTATAGAAACCACACAGTAAGTGAGAGTAGAGAAAACGGTAAGTATCTATAGAAACCACACAGTAAGTGAGAGTAGAGAAAACGGTAAGTATCTATAGAAACCACACAGTAAGTGAGAGTAGAGAAAACGGTAAGTATCTATAGAAACCACACAGTAAGTGAGAGTAGAGAAACGGTAAGTATCTATAGAAACCATGAGAGTAGAATCTATAGAAACCACACAGTAAGTGAGAGTAGAGAAAACGGTAAGTATCTATAGAAACCACACAGTAAGTGAGAGTAGAGAAAACGGTAAGTATCTATAGAAACCACACAGTAAGTGAGAGTAGAGAAAACGGTAAGTATCTATAGAAACCACACAGTAAGTGAGAGTAGAGAAAACGGTAAGTATCTATAGAAACCACACAGTAAGTGAGAGTAGAGAAAACGGTAAGTATCTATAGAAACCACACAGTAAGTGAGAGTAGAGAAAACGGTAAGTATCTATAGAAACCACACAGTAAGTGAGAGTAGAGAAAACGGTAAGTATCTATAGAAACCACACAGTAAGTGAGAGTAGAGAAAACGGTAAGTATCTATAGAAACCACACAGTAAGTGAGAGTAGAGAAAACGGTAAGTATCTATAGAAACCACACAGTAAGTGAGAGTAGAGAAAACGAGAGAAAACGTAAGTGAAGAGAAAACGGTATCTATAGAAACCACACAGTAAGTGAGAGTAGAGAAAACGGTAAGTATCTATAGAAACCACACAGTAAGTGAGAGTAGAGAAAACGGTAAGTATCTATAGAAACCACACAGTAAGTGAGAGTAGAGAAAACGGTAAGTATCTATAGAAACCACACAGTAAGTGAGAGTAGAGAAAACGGTAAGTATCTATAGAAACCACACAGTAAGTGAGAGTAGAGAAAACGGTAAGTATCTATAGAAACCACACAGTAAGTGAGAGTAGTAGAGAAAACGGTGAGTATAAGTATCTATAGAAACCACACAGTAAGTGAGAGAAAGGTAGAGAAACCACACAGGTAGAGAGTATCTATAGAAACCACACAGTAAGTGAGAGTAGAGAAAACGGTAAGTATCTATAGAAACCACACAGTAAGTGAGAGTAGAGAAAACGGTAAGTATCTATAGAAACCACACAGTAAGTGAGAGTAGAGAAAACGGTAAGTATCTATAGAAACCACACAGTAAGTGAGAGTAGAGAAAACGGTAAGTATCTATAGAAACCACACAGTAAGTGAGAGTAGAGAAAACGGTAAGTATCTATAGAAACCACACAGTAAGTGAGAGTAGAGAAAACGGTAAGTATCTATAGAAACCACACAGTAAGTGAGAGTAGAGAAAACGGTAAGTATCTATAGAAACCACACAGTAAGTGAGAGTAGAGAAAACGGTAAGTATCTATAGAAACCACACAGTAAGTGAGAGTAGAGAAAACGGTAAGTATCTATAGAAACCACACAGTAAGTGAGAGTAGAGAAAACGGTAAGTATCTATAGAAACCACACAGTAAGTGAGAGTAGAGAAAATAGAAACCACACAGTAAGTGAGAGTAGAGAAAACGGTATATCTATAGAAACCACACAGTAAGTGAGAGTAGAGAAAACGGTAAGTATCTATAGAAACCACACAGTAAGTGAGAGTAGAGAAAACGGTAAGTATCTATAGAAACCACACAGTAAGTGAGAGTAGAGAAAACGGTATCTAAAGAAACCACACAGTAAGTGAGAGTAGAGAAAACGGTAAGTATCTATAGAAACCACACAGTAAGTGAGAGTAGAGAAAACGGTAAGTATCTATAGAAACCACACAGTAAGTGAGAGTAAGAGAAACCACACAGTAAGTGAGAGAGAAAACGGTAAGTATCTATAGAAACCACACAGTAAGTGAGAGTAGAGAAAACGGTAAGTATCTATAGAAACCACACAGTAAGTGAGAGTAGAGAAAACGGTAAGTATCTATAGAAACCACACAGTAAGTGAGAGTAGAGAAAACGGTAAGTATCTATAGAAACCACACAGTAAGTGAGAGTAGAGAAAACGGTAAGTATCTATAGAAACCACACAGTAAGTGAGAGTAGAGAAAACGGTAAGTATCTATAGAAACCACACAGTAAGTGAGAGTAGAGAAAACGGTAAGTATCTATAGAAACCACACAGTAAGTGAGAGTAGAGAAAACGGTAAGTATCTATAGAAACCACACAGTAAGTGAGAGTAGAGAAAACGGTAAGTATCTATAGAAACCACACAGTAAGTGAGAGTAGAGAAAACGGTAAGTATCTATAGAAACCACACAGTAAGTGAGAGTAGAGAAAACGGTAAGTATCTATAGAAACCACACAGTAAGTGAGAGTAGAGAAAACGGTAAGTATCTATAGAAACCACACAGTAAGTGAGAGTAGAGAGAAAACGGTAGAGAAAACGGTATCTATAGAAACCACACAGTAAGTGAGAGTAGAGAAAACGGTAAGTATCTATAGAAACCACACAGTAAGTGAGAGTAGAGAAAACGGTAAGTATCTATAGAAACCACACAGTAAGTGAGAGTAGAGAAAACGGTAAGTATCTATAGAAACCACACAGTAAGTGAGAGTAGAGAAAACGGTAAGTATCTATAGAAACCACACAGTAAGTGAGAGTAGAGAAAACGGTAAGTATCTATAGAAACCACACAGTAAGTGAGAGTAGAGAAAACGGTAAGTATCTATAGAAACCACACAGTAAGTGAGAGTAGAGAAAACGGTAAGTATCTATAGAAACCACACAGTAAGTGAGAGTAGAGAAAACGGTAAGTATCTATAGAAACCACACAGTAAGTGAGAAAACGTAGAGAAAACACAGGTAAGTATCTATAGAAACCACACAGTAAGTGAGAGTAGAGAAAACGGTAAGTATCTATAGAAACCACACAGTAAGTGAGAGTAGAGAAAACGGTAAGTATCTATAGAAACCACACAGTAAGTGAGAGTAGAGAAAACGGTAAGTATCTATAGAAACCACACAGTAAGTGAGAGTAGAGAAAACGGTAAGTATCTATAGAAACCACACAGTAAGTGAGAGTAGAGAAAACGGTAAGTATCTATAGAAACCACACAGTAAGTGAGAGTAGAGAAAACGGTATCTATAGAAACCACACAGTAAGTGAGAGTAGAGAAAACGGTAAGTATCTATAGAAACCACACAGTAAGTGAGAGTAGAGAAAACGGTAAGTATCTATAGAAACCACACAGTAAGTGAGAGTAGAGAAAACGGTAAGTATCAAAAGAAACCACACAGTAAATGAGAGTAGAGAAAACGGTAAGTATCTATAGAAACCACACAGTAAGTGAGAGTAGAAAAAACGGTAAGTATCTATAGAAACCACACAGTAAGTGAGAGTAGAGAAAACGGTAAGTATCTATAGAAACCACACAGTAAGTGAGAGTAGAGAAAACGGTAAGTATCTATAGAAACCACACAGTAAGTGAGAGTAGAGAAAACGGTAAGTATCTATAGAAACCACACAGTAAGTGAGAGTAGAGAAAACGGTATCTATAGAAACCACACAGTAAGTGAGAGTAGAGAAAACGGTAAGTATCTATAGAAACCACACAGTAAGTGAGAGTAGAGAAAACGGTAAGTATCTATAGAAACCACACAGTAAGTGAGAGTAGAGAAAACGGTAAGTATCAAAAGAAACCACACAGTAAGTGAGAGTAGAGAAAACGGTAAGTATCTATAGAAACCACACAGTAAGTGAGAGTAGAGAAAACGGTAAGTATCTATAGAAACCACACAGTAAGTGAGAGTAGAGAAAACGGTAAGTATCTATAGAAACCACACAGTGAGTGAGAGTAGAGAAAACGGTAAGAATCTATAGAAACCACACAGCAAGTGAGAGTAGAGAAAACGGTATCTGTAGAAACCACACAGTTAGTGAGAGTAGAGAAAACGGTATCTATAGAAACCACACAGTAAGTGAGAGTAGAGAAAACGGTAAGTATCTATAGAAACCACACATTATGTGAGAGTAGAGAAAACGGTAAGTATCTATAGAAACCACACAGTGAGTGAGAGTAGAGAAAACGGTAAGTATCTACAGCAACCACACAGTAAGTGAGAGTAGAGAAAACGGTATCTATAGAAACCACACACTAAGTGAGAGTAGAGAAAACGGTAAGTATCTATAGAAACCACACATTATGTGAGAGTAGAGAAAACGGTAAGTATCTATAGAAACCACACAGTAAGTGAGAATAGAGAAAACGGTAAGTATCAAAAGAAACCACACAGTAAGTGAGAGTAGAGAAAACGGTAAGTATCTATAGAAACCACACAGTAAGTGAGAGTAGAGAAAACGGTAAGTATCTATAGAAACCACACAGTAAGTGAGAGTAGAGAAAACGGTAAGTATCTATAGAAACCACACATTATGTGAGAGTAGAGAAAACGGTATCTATAGAAACCACACAGTGAGTGAGAGTAGAGAAAACGGTAAGTATCTATAGAAACCACACAGTAAGTGAGAGTAGAGAAAACGGTATGTATCAAAAGAAACCACACAGTAAGTGAGAGTAGAGAAAACGGTAAGTATCTATAGAAACCACACAGTAAGTGAGAGTAGAGAAAACGGTAAGTATCTATAGAAACCACACAGTAAGTGAGAGTAGAGAAAACGGTAAGTATCTATAGAAACCACACATTATGTGAGAGTAGAGAAAACGGTAAGTATCTATAGAAACCACACAGTAAGTGAGAGTAGAGAAAACGGTAAGTATCTATAGAAACCACACATTATGTGAGAGTAGAGAAAACGGTAAGTATCTATAGAAACCACACAGTAAGTGAGAATAGAGAAAACGGTAAGTATCAAAAGAAACCACACAGTAAGTGAGAGTAGAGAAAACGGTAAGTATCTATAGAAACCACACATTATGTGAGAGTAGAGAAAACGGTAAGTATCTATAGAAACCACACAGTAAGTGAGAATAGAGAAAACGGTAAGTATCTATAGAAACCACACAGTATGTGAGAGTGGAGAAAACGGTATCTATAGAAACCACACATTAAGTGAAAGTAGAGAAAACGGTAAGTATCTACAGCAACCACACAGTAAGTGAGAGTAGAGAAAACGGTATCTATAGAAACCACACAGTAAGTGAGAGTGGAGAAAACGGTAAGTATCTATAGAAACCACACAGTAAGTGAGAGTAGAGAAAACGGTATCTATAGAAACCACACAGTAAGTGAGAGTGGAGAAAACGGTAAGTATCTATAGAAACCACACAGTAAGTGAGAGTAAAGAAAACGGTAAGTATCTATAGAAACCACACAGTAAGTGAGAGTAGAGAAAACGGTAAGTATCTACAGCAACCACACAGTAAGTGAGAGTAGAGAAAACGGTATCTATAGAAACCACACAGTAAGTGAGAGTGGAGAAAACGGTAAGTATCTATAGAAACCACACAGTAAGTGAGAGTAGAGAAAACGGTATCTATAGAAACCACACAGTAAGTGAGAGTAGAGAAAACGGTATCTATAGAAACCACACAGTAAGTGAGAGTAGAGAAAACGGTAAGTATCTATAGAAACCACACAGTAAGTGAGAGTAGAGAAAACGGTAAATATCTATAGAAACCACACAGTAAGTGACAGTAAAGAGAGCGGTATGTATCTATAGAAATAATACAGTAATGGACAGTAAAGAGAGCGGTACATATCTATAGAAATAATACAGTAAGTGGCAGTAAAGACAGCGATACGTATCTCCAGAAAAAACACAGTAAGTGACAGTAAAGAGAGCGGTATCTATAGAAACCACACAGTAAGTGACTGTAAAGAAAACAGTACGTTTCTTAGAAATCACTCAGCGAGTGACAGTAAATTGAGCGATATCTATAGAAACGACAAAGTTAGTGATAGTAAAGAGAGCGGAACGTATCTAGAGAAACCACAGAGTAAGTGACAGCAAAGAATACACGTACGTTCGTTATTTAGTAGATTGAAGAAACAGAGAGTAAGTTGGGCCAAAAATACATGTAACTAGATGTACGTTATTTGTTTGCTACATTGAAGACATACAGAGTAAGTTAAACCAACAATACATGTAACTAGATGTACGTTAGTTGTTTGCTACATTGAAGACATACAGAGTAAGTTAAACCAACAATACATGTAACTAGATGTACGTTAGTTGTTTGAAGACATACAGAGTAAGTTAAACCAACAATACATGTAACTAGATGTACGTTAGTTGTTTGCTACATTGAAGACATACAGAGTAAGTTAAACCAACAATACATGTAACTAGATGTACGTTAGTTGTTTGCTACATTGAAGACATACAGAGTAAGTTAAACCAACAATACATGTAACTAGATGTACGTTAGTTGTTTGCTACATTGAAGACATACAGAGTAAGTTAAACCAACAATACATGTTACTAGATGTACGTTAGTTGTTTGTAATTGAAGACATACAGAGTAAGTTAAACCAACAATACATGTAACTAGATGTACGTTAGTTGTTTGCTACATTGAAGACATACAGAGTAAGTTAAACCAACAATACATGTAACTAGATGTACGTTAGTTGTTTGCTACATTGAAGACATACTGAGTAAGTTAAACCAACAATACATGTAACTAGATGTACGTTAGTTGTTTGAAGACATACAGAGTAAGTTAAACCAACAATACATGTAACTAGATGTACGTTAGTTGTTTGAAGACATACAGTAGAGTAAGTTAAACCAACAATACATGTAACTAGATGTACGTTAGTTGTTTGAAGACATACAGAGTAAGTTAAACCAACAATACATGTTACTAGATGTACGTTAGTTGTTTGCTAAACATTGAAGACATACAGTAAGTTAAACCAACAATAACTTGATGTACGTTAGTTGTTTGCTACATTGAAGACATACAGAGTAAGTTAAACCAACAATACATGTAACTAGATGTACGTTAGTTGTTTGCTACATTGAAGACATACAGAGTAAGTTAAACCAACAATACATGTAACTAGATGTACGTTAGTTGTTTGCTACATTGAAGACATACAGAGTAAGTTAAACCAACAATACATGTAACTAGATGTACGTTAGTTGTTTGCTACATTGAAGACATACAGAGTAAGTTAAACCAACAATACATGTAACTAGATGTACGTTAGTTGTTTGCTACATTGAAGACATACAGAGTAAGTTAAACCAACAATACATGTAACTAGATGTACGTTAGTTGTTTGCTACATTGAAGACATACAGAGTAAGTTAAACCAACAATACATGTAACTAGATGTACGTTAGTTGTTTGCTACATTGAAGACATACAGAGTAAGTTAAACCAACAATACATGTAACTAGATGTACGTTAGTTGTTTGCTACATTGAAGACATACAGAGTAAGTTAAACCAACAATACATGTAACTAGATGTACGTTAGTTGTTTGCTACATTGAAGACATACAGAGTAAGTTAAACCAACAATACATGTAACTAGATGTACGTTAGTTGTTTGCTACATTGAAGACATACAGAGTAAGTTAAACCAACAATACATGTAACTAGATGTACGTTAGTTGTTTGCTACATTGAAGACATACAGAGTAAGTTAAACCAACAATACATGTAACTAGATGTACGTTAGTTGTTTGCTACATTGAAGACATACAGAGTAAGTTAAACCAACAATACATGTACTAGATGTACGTAGATGTACGTTAGTTGTTTTGTTTGCTACATTGAAGACATACAGAGTAAGTTAAACCAACAATACATGTAACTAGATGTACGTTAGTTGTTTGCTACATTGAAGACATACAGAGTAAGTTAAACCAACAATACATGTAACTAGATGTACGTTAGTTGTTTGCTACATTGAAGACATACAGAGTAAGTTAAACCAACAATACATGTAACTAGATGTACGTTAGTTGTTTGCTACATTGAAGACATACAGAGTAAGTTAAACCAACAATACATGTAACTAGATGTACGTTAGTTGTTTGCTACATTGAAGACATACAGAGTAAGTTAAACCAACAATACATGTAACTAGATGTACGTTAGTTGTTTGCTACATTGAAGACATACAGAGTAAGTTAAACCAACAATACATGTAACTAGATGTACGTTAGTTGTTTGCTACATTGAAGACATACAGAGTAAGTTAAACCAACAATACATGTAACTAGATGTACGTTAGTTGTTTGCTACATTGAAGACATACAGAGTAAGTTAAACCAACAATACATGTAACTAGATGTACGTTAGTTGTTTGCTACATTGAAGACATACAGAGTAAGTTAAACCAACAATACATGTAACTAGATGTACGTTAGTTGTTTGCTACATTGAAGACATACAGAGTAAGTTAAACCAACAATACATGTAACTAGATGTACGTTAGTTGTTTGCTACATTGAAGACATACAGAGTAAGTTAAACCAACAATACATGTAACTAGATGTACGTTAGTTGTTTGCTACATTGAAGACATACAGAGTAAGTTAAACCAACAATACATGTAACTAGATGTACGTTAGTTGTTTGCTACATTGAAGACATACAGAGTAAGTTAAACCAACAATACATGTAACTAGATGTACGTTAGTTGTTTGCTACATTGAAGACATACAGAGTAAGTTAAACCAACAATACATGTAACTAGATGTACGTTAGTTGTTTGCTACATTGAAGACATACAGAGTAAGTTAAACCAACAATACATGTAACTAGATGTACGTTAGTTGTTTGCTACATTGAAGACATACAGAGTAAGTTAAACCAACAATACATGTAACTAGATGTACGTTAGTTGTTTGCTACATTGAAGACATACAGAGTAAGTTAAACCAACAATACATGTAACTAGATGTACGTTAGTTGTTTGCTACATTGAAGACATACAGAGTAAGTTAAACCAACAATACATGTAACTAGATGTACGTTAGTTGTTTGCTACATTGAAGACATACAGAGTAAGTTAAACCAACAATACATGTAACTAGATGTACGTTAGTTGTTTGCTACATTGAAGACATACAGAGTAAGTTAAACCAACAATACATGTAACTAGATGTACGTTAGTTGTTTGCTACATTGAAGACATACAGAGTAAGTTAAACCAACAATACATGTAACTAGATGTACGTTAGTTGTTTGCTACATTGAAGACATACAGAGTAAGTTAAACCAACAATACATGTAACTAGATGTACGTTAGTTGTTTGCTACATTGAAGACATACAGAGTAAGTTAAACCAACAATACATGTAACTAGATGTACGTTAGTTGTTTGCTACATTGAAGACATACAGAGTAAGTTAAACCAACAATACATGTAACTAGATGTACGTTAGTTGTTTGCTACATTGAAGACATACAGAGTAAGTTAAACCAACAATACATGTAACTAGATGTACGTTAGTTGTTTGCTACATTGAAGACATACAGAGTAAGTTAAACCAACAATACATGTAACTAGATGTACGTTAGTTGTTTGCTACATTGAAGACATACAGAGTAAGTTAAACCAACAATACATGTAACTAGATGTACGTTAGTTGTTTGCTACATTGAAGACATACAGAGTAAGTTAAACCAACAATACATGTAACTAGATGTACGTTAGTTGTTTGCTACATTGAAGACATACAGAGTAAGTTAAACCAACAATACATGTAACTAGATGTACGTTAGTTGTTTGCTACATTGAAGACATACAGAGTAAGTTAAACCAACAATACATGTTACTAGATGTACGTTAGTTGTTTGCTACATTGAAGACATACAGAGTAAGTTAAACCAACAATACATGTAACTAGATGTACGTTAGTTGTTTGCTACATTGAAGACATACAGAGTAAGTTAAACCAACAATACATGTAACTAGATGTACGTTAGTTGTTTGCTACATTGAAGACATACAGAGTAAGTTAAACCAACAATACATGTAACTAGATGTACGTTAGTTGTTTGCTACATTGAAGACATACAGAGTAAGTTAAACCAACAATACATGTAACTAGATGTACGTTAGTTGTTTGCTACATTGAAGACATACAGAGTAAGTTAAACCAACAATACATGTAACTAGATGTACGTTAGTTGTTTGCTACATTGAAGACATACAGAGTAAGTTAAACCAACAATACATGTAACTAGATGTACGTTAGTTGTTTGCTACATTGAAGACATACAGAGTAAGTTAAACCAACAATACATGTAACTAGATGTACGTTAGTTGTTTGCTACATTGAAGACATACAGAGTAAGTTAAACCAACAATACATGTAACTAGATGTACGTTAGTTGTTTGCTACATTGAAGACATACAGAGTAAGTTAAACCAACAATACATGTAACTAGATGTACGTTAGTTGTTTGCTACATTGAAGACATACAGAGTAAGTTAAACCAACAATACATGTAACTAGATGTACGTTAGTTGTTTGCTACATTGAAGACATACAGAGTAAGTTAAACCAACAATACATGTAACTAGATGTACGTTAGTTGTTTGCTACATTGAAGACATACAGAGTAAGTTAAACCAACAATACATGTAACTAGATGTACGTTTAGTTGTTTGTTAGTTGTTTGCTACATTGAAGACATACAGAGTAAGTTAAACCAACAATACATGTAACTAGATGTACGTTAGTTGTTTGCTACATTGAAGACATACAGAGTAAGTTAAACCAACAATACATGTAACTAGATGTACGTTAGTTGTTTGCTACATTAACTAGATGTACGTTAGTTGTTTGCTAGACATACAGAGTAAGTTAAACCAACAATACATGTAACTAGATGTACGTTAGTTGTTTGCTACATTGAAGACATACAGAGTAAGTTAAACCAACAATACATGTAACTAGATGTACGTTAGTTGTTTGCTACATTGAAGACATACAGAGTAAGTTAAACCAACAATACATGTAACTAGATGTACGTTAGTTGTTTGCTACATTGAAGACATACAGAGTAAGTTAAACCAACAATACATGTAACTAGATGTACGTTAGTTGTTTGCTACATTGAAGACATACAGAGTAAGTTAAACCAACAATACATGTAACTAGATGTACGTTAGTTGTTTGCTACATTGAAGACATACAGAGTAAGTTAAACCAACAATACATGTAACTAGATGTACGTTAGTTGTTTGCTACATTGAAGACATACAGAGTAAGTTAAACCAACAATACATGTAACTAGATGTACGTTAGTTGTTTGCTAACAATTGAAGACATACAGAGTAAGTTAAACCAACAATACATGTAACTAGATGTACGTTAGTTGTTTGCTACATTGAAGACATACAGAGTAAGTTAAACCAACAATACATGTAACTAGATGTACGTTAGTTGTTTGCTACATTGAAGACATACAGAGTAAGTTAAACCAACAATACATGTAACTAGATGTACGTTAGTTGTTTGCTACATTGAAGACATACAGAGTAAGTTAAACCAACAATACATGTAACTAGATGTACGTTAGTTGTTTGCTACATTGAAGACATACAGAGTAAGTTAAACCAACAATACATGTAACTAGATGTACGTAGACAGAGTGTAACTAGATGTACGTTAGTACATACAGAGTAAGTTAAACCAACAATACATGTAACTAGATGTACGTTAGTTGTTTGCTACATTGAAGACATACAGAGTAAGTTAAACCAACAATACATGTAACTAGATGTACGTTAGTTGTTTGCTACATTGAAGACATACAGAGTAAGTTAAACCAACAATACATGTAACTAGATGTACGTTAGTTGTTTGCTACATTGAAGACATACAGAGTAAGTTAAACCAACAATACATGTAACTAGATGTACGTTAGTTGTTTGCTACATTGAAGACATACAGAGTAAGTTAAACCAACAATACATGTAACTAGATGTACGTTAGTTGTTTGCTACATTGAAGACATACAGAGTAAGTTAAACCAACAATACATGTAACTAGATGTACGTTAGTTGTTTGCTACATTGAAGACATACAGAGTAAGTTAAACCAACAATACATGTAACTAGATGTACGTTAGTTGTTTGCTACATTGAAGACATACAGAGTAAGTTAAACCAACAATACATGTAACTAGATGTACGTTAGTTGTTTGCTACATTGAAGACATACAGAGTAAGTTAAACCAACAATACATGTAACTAGATGTACGTTAGTTGTTTGCTACATTGAAGACATACAGAGTAAGTTAAACCAACAATACATGTAACTAGATGTACGTTAGTTGTTTGCTACATTGAAGACATACAGAGTAAGTTAAACCAACAATACATGTAACTAGATGTACGTTAGTTGTTTGCTACATTGAAGACATACAGAGTAAGTTAAACCAACAATACATGTAACTAGATGTACGTTAGTTGTTTGCTACATTGAAGACATACAGAGTAAGTTAAACCAACAATACATGTAACTAGATGTACGTTAGTTGTTTGCTACATTGAAGACATACAGAGTAAGTTAAACCAACAATACATGTAACTAGATGTACGTTAGTTGTTTGCTACATTGAAGACATACAGAGTAAGTTAAACCAACAATACATGTAACTAGATGTACGTTAGTTGTTTGCTACATTGAAGACATACAGAGTAAGTTAAACCAACAATACATGTAACTAGATGTACGTTAGTTGTTTGCTACATTGAAGACATACAGAGTAAGTTAAACCAACAATACATGTAACTAGATGTACGTTAGTTGTTTGCTACATTGAAGACATACAGAGTAAGTTAAACCAACAATACATGTAACTAGATGTACGTTAGTTGTTTGCTACATTGAAGACATACTGAGTAAGTTAAACCAACAATACATGTAACTAGATGTACGTTAGTTGTTTGAAGACATACAGAGTAAGTTAAACCAACAATACATGTTACTAGATGTACGTTAGTTGTTTGCTAAATTGAAGACATACAGAGTAAGTTAAACCAACAATATATGTAACTAGATGTACGTTAGTTGTTTGCTACATTGAAGACATACAGAGTAAGTTAAACCAACAATACATGTAACTAGATGTACGTTAGTTGTTTGCTACATTGAAGACATACAGAGTAAGTTAAACCAACAATACATGTAACTAGATGTACGTTAGTTGTTTGCTACATTGAAGACATACAGAGTAAGTTAAACCAACAATACATGTAACTAGATGTACGTTAGTTGTTTGCTACATTGAAGACATACAGAGTAAGTTAAACCAACAATACATGTAACTAGATGTACGTTAGTTGTTTGCTACATTGAAGACATACAGAGTAAGTTAAACCAACAATACATGTAACTAGATGTACGTTAGTTGTTTGCGTTACATTGAAGACATACAGAGTAAGTTAAACCAACAATACATGTAACTAGATGTACGTTAGTTGTTTGCTACATTGAAGACATACAGAGTAAGTTAAACCAACAATACATGTAACTAGATGTACGTTAGTTGTTTGCTACATTGAAGACATACAGAGTAAGTTAAACCAACAATACATGTAACTAGATGTACGTTAGTTGTTTGCTACATTGAAGACATACAGAGTAAGTTAAACCAACAATACATGTAACTAGATGTACGTTAGTTGTTTGCTACATTGAAGACATACAGAGTAAGTTAAACCAACAATACATGTACGTTACTAGATGTAAACCAACAATACATGTTAGTTGTTTGTACATTGAAGACATACAGAGTAAGTTAAACCAACAATACATGTAACTAGATGTACGTTAGTTGTTTGCTACATTGAAGACATACAGAGTAAGTTAAACCAACAATACATGTAACTAGATGTACGTTAGTTGTTTGCTACATTGAAGACATACAGAGTAAGTTAAACCAACAATACATGTAACTAGATGTACGTTAGTTGTTTGCTACATTGAAGACATACAGAGTAAGTTAAACCAACAATACATGTAACTAGATGTACGTTAGTTGTTTGCTACATTGAAGACATACAGAGTAAGTTAAACCAACAATACATGTAACTAGATGTACGTTAGTTGTTTGCTACATTGAAGACATACAGAGTAAGTTAAACCACATGTAACAATGTACGTTAGTTGTTTGCTACTAGACATGAGTAAGTTAAACCAACAATGTTTGATGTACGTTAGTTGTTTGCTACATTGAAGACATACAGAGTAAGTTAAACCAACAATACATGTAACTAGATGTACGTTAGTTGTTTGCTACATTGAAGACATACAGAGTAAGTTAAACCAACAATACATGTACTAGATGTACTAGATGTACGTTAGTTGTTTGCTACATTGAAGACATACAGAGTAAGTTAAACCAACAATACATGTAACTAGATGTACGTTAGTTGTTTGCTACATTGAAGACATACAGAGTAAGTTAAACCAACAATACATGTAACTAGATGTACGTTAGTTGTTTGCTACATTGAAGACATACAGAGTAAGTTAAACCAACAATACATGTAACTAGATGTACGTTAGTTGTTTGCTACATTGAAGACATACAGAGTAAGTTAAACCAACAATACATGTAACTAGATGTACGTTAGTTGTTTGCTACATTGAAGACATACAGAGTAAGTTAAACCAACAATACATGTAACTAGATGTACGTTAGTTGTTTGCTACATTGAAGACATACAGAGTAAGTTAAACCAACAATACATGTAACTAGATGTACGTTAGTTGTTTGCTACATTGAAGACATACAGAGTAAGTTAAACCAACAATACATGTAACTAGATGTACGTTAGTTGTTTGCTACATTGAAGACATACAGAGTAAGTTAAACCAACAATACATGTAACTAGATGTACGTTAGTTGTTTGCTACATTGAAGACATACAGAGTAAGTTAAACCAACAATACATGTAACTAGATGTACGTTAGTTGTTTGCTACATTGAAGACATACAGAGTAAGTTAAACCAACAATACATGTAACTAGATGTACGTTAGTTGTTTGCTACATTGAAGACATACAGAGTAAGTTAAACCAACAATACATGTAACTAGATGTACGTTAGTTGTTTGCTACATTGAAGACATACAGAGTAAGTTAAACCAACAATACATGTAACTAGATGTACGTTAGTTGTTTGCTACATTGAAGACATACAGAGTAAGTTAAACCAACAATACATGTAACTAGATGTACGTTAGTTGTTTGCTACATTGAAGACCATACAGAGTAAGTTAAACCAACAATACATGTAACTAGATGTACGTTAGTTGTTTGCTACATTGAAGACATACAGAGTAAGTTAAACCAACAATACATGTAACTAGATGTACGTTAGTTGTTTGCTACATTGAAGACATACAGAGTAAGTTAAACCAACAATACATGATGTACGTTAGTTGTTTGCTACATTGAAGACATACAGAGTAAGTTAAACCAACAATACATGTTAGATGTACGTTAGTTGTTTGCTACATTGAAGACATACAGAGTAAGTTAAACCAACAATACATGTAACTAGATGTACGTTAGTTGTTTGCTACATTGAAGACATACAGAGTAAGTTAAACCAACAATACATGTAACTAGATGTACGTTAGTTGTTTGCTACATTGAAGACATACAGAGTAAGTTAAACCAACAATACATGTAACTAGATGTACGTTAGTTGTTTGCTACATTGAAGACATACAGAGTAAGTTAAACCAACAATACATGTAACTAGATGTACGTTAGTTGTTTGCTACATTGAAGACATACAGAGTAAGTTAAACCAACAATACATGTAACTAGATGTACGTTAGTTGTTTGCTACATTGAAGACATACAGAGTAAGTTAAACCAACAATACATGTAACTAGATGTACGTTAGTTGTTTGCTACATTGAAGACATACAGAGTAAGTTAAACCAACAATACATGTAACTAGATGTACGTTAGTTGTTTGCTACATTGAAGACATACAGAGTAAGTTAAACCAACAATACATGTAACTAGATGTACGTTAGTTGTTTGCTACATTGAAGACATACAGAGTAAGTTAAACCAACAATACATGTAACTAGATGTACGTTAGTTGTTTGCTACATTGAAGACATACAGAGTAAGTTAAACCAACAATACATGTAACTAGATGTACGTTAGTTGTTTGCTACATTGAAGACATACAGAGTAAGTTAAACCAACAATACATGTAACTAGATGTACGTTAGTTGTTTGCTACATTGAAGACATACAGAGTAAGTTAAACCAACAATACATGTAACTAGATGTACGTTAGTTGTTTGCTACATTGAAGACATACAGAGTAAGTTAAACCAACAATACATGTAACTAGATGTACGTTAGTTGTTTGCTACATTGAAGACATACAGAGTAAGTTAAACCAACAATACATGTAACTAGATGTACGTTAGTTGTTTGCTACATTGAAGACATACAGAGTAAGTTAAACCAACAATACATGTAACTAGATGTACGTTAGTTGTTTGCTACATTGAAGACATACAGAGTAAGTTAAACCAACAATACATGTAACTAGATGTACGTTAGTTGTTTGCTACATTGAAGACATACAGAGTAAGTTAAACCAACAATACATGTAACTAGATGTACGTTAGTTGTTTGCTACATTGAAGACATACAGAGTAAGTTAAACCAACAATACATGTAACTAGATGTACGTTAGTTGTTTGCTACATTGAAGACATACAGAGTAAGTTAAACCAACAATACATGTAACTAGATGTACGTTAGTTGTTTGCTACATTGAAGACATACAGAGTAAGTTAAACCAACAATACATGTAACTAGATGTACGTTAGTTGTTTGCTACATTGAAGACATACAGAGTAAGTTAAACCAACAATACATGTAACTAGATGTACGTTAGTTGTTTGCTACATTGAAGACATACAGAGTAAGTTAAACCAACAATACATGTTACTAGATGTACGTTAGTTGTTTGAAGACATACAGAGTAAGTTAAACCAACAATACATGTAACTAGATGTACGTTAGTTGTTTGCTACATTGAAGACATACAGAGTAAGTTAAACCAACAATACATGTAACTAGATGTACGTTAGTTGTTTGCTACATTGAAGACATACAGAGTAAGTTAAACCAACAATACATGTAACTAGATGTACGTTAGTTGTTTGCTACATTGAAGACATACAGAGTAAGTTAAACCAACAATACATGTTACTAGATGTACGTTAGTTGTTTGAATACATACAGAGTAAGTTAAACCAACAATACATGTTACTAGATGTACGTTAGTTGTTTGCTACATTGAAGACATACAGAGTAAGTTAAACCAACAATACATGTAACTAGATGTACGTTAGTTGTTTGCTACATTGAAGACATACAGAATAAGTTAAACCAACAATACATGTTACTAGATGTACGTTAGTTGTTTGCTACATTGAAGACATACAGAGTAAGTTAAACCAACAATACATGTAACTAGATGTACGTTAGTTGTTTGCTACATTGAAGACATACAGAGTAAGTTAAACCAACAATATATGTAACTAGATATCCGAATGGTTGTTTTGTAGATTGAAGACATAGAGAGTAAGTTGGACCAGCTGATTGAAATGTACTTAGAAGACCGACAACGTTATAACCCACCGGTAACATCTAATAGTATGACACCATCTATAATGACGTTGGCGCCCCCTCCAAGTCCTGTCCCACTCCCGGTTTCGTCTTCGTCCATTCTACCTTCGCAGCCAAAATTCAACTATAATCTGGATAACAAAAATGACCTTAATAGCCATGTGACGAAGAATCCTCGTCGACTTATAGAACGTGGAAACTCGGACCTCAGTCAGCGGTTGAAGAAAAAGGTGAAACTGTGTTATTCTCTGGAGACGAGAGTTTCTGAGCAGCTGAGGAGGTCTGCGGAAAGAGATTCGTATTTGTGTCCAAGTATACACATTGAGTCGGAGAACCAAGTGGACTTCCAGAACACTCTGCACACTTCGGTCGGGGCATGCTCCGATGCTAGCACAGACATGGAGTGCCTCGTCACGAGCGAGGGTGAGACAGACTCATGTCCTGAAGAATCAAATGTCACTCATTTCCTCACTGATTCTGACTGTGATGTCAGCACCATTACAGTTACACTTCCCGAAATGTTAGCGTCAAGTAGGAATCAGGTGAAAGACTTAAAAACTTAAGTTTTGTTCTGCCATCTAGTGACGTTTTGTGAAATTACGTTTCTTAGTCAAGCTTTAAATTTTATATATAGTGAAAAATGTTTCCATTATGAACAGTTTCCAAATAATTCCATCCATTATACCCTCGTAAGTAGCTCTTTTTTGTGGTCAAAGTAATTCTTGGGGTGTAAAGCTGTACCACCAGGAAATATTTAGAATCTCAGGAATCACTATCAATTATTAGTGGAGGTTTTGAGGTATAATTAAACTAAGCGCATTTCTAACTCCCACCGATACCACTTATGTAAAGGTAGGACTGTAAGTTTAACTTGTTAGAACATGTGGTATGAAATCTTTTTTGTTGTTGTTTAAGTTGTTAGAACATGTGGTATGAAATTTTTTTTGTTGTTGTTTAAGTTGTTAGAACATGTGGTATGAAATTTTTGTTGTTGTTGTTTAAGTTGTTAGAACATGTGGTATGAAATCTTTTTTGTTGTTGTTTTAGTTGTTAGAACATGTGGTATGAAATTTTTTTGTTGTTGTTTTTAAGTTGTTAGAACATGTGGTATGAAATTTTTTTTGTTGTTGTTTAAGTTGTTAGAACATGTGGTATGAAATCTTTTTTGTTGTTGTTTAAGTTGTTAGAACATGTGGTATGAAATTTTTGTTGTTGTTGTTTAAGTTGTTAGAACATGTGGTATGAAATCTTTTGTTGTTGTTTAAGTTGTTAGAACATGTGGTATGAAATCTTTTTTGTTGTTGTTGGAATTTGTTTCTTTTTTTTTACTTTGTAAGAAAAACAAAAGTCGTAAAGTTCGGAATTCGATTGTGTATTTTGTTCTGTATTGTATATTCGTGGTATGAGAAAGTATGATTTTGAATCTAGTTTGTGTTTTTAGATTTGTGATTATTGGTTTATAACTTAATATATTTACTTGGTCAAGTTAATTTTAGTTTGATATAAAATATATCGACTTTCAAATAGAGCCTTACCAACTTTAGCTAACTTATGTAGTTATGGATAATTAACGCTGACCCTTTAGAAACACAAGAATTAAAGCCATAATATTGAGGTAACTTAACCAGTGTTTGTGAGCTTTTTGAAATCACGTATTCATATAAATAAACCAAGTTCTCAACCGTTCTTAGCCTTGTATAAATCTCAGGAAAGCACGCTTATCACATAGTTCTATATAGCATTATTCACTTCTATAGAAGTCACATTTGTTCTGCCCAGACCTTCATATCAGTAACCTTTTGATCTTTAAATCTCATGAACACCTAGTTTCCCTATTCACAATCTACTATAGCTTTCCATGTCATGAACACCTAGTTTTCCTATTCACAATCTCCTATAGCTTTCCATATCACGAACACCTAGTTTTCCTATTCACAATCTCCTATAGCTTTCCATGTCATGAACACCTAGTTTTCCTATTCACAATCTCCTATAGCTTTCCATGTCCTGAACACCTAGTTTTTCTATTCACAATCTCCTATAGCTTTCCATGTTATGAACACCTAGTTTGTATGTTCACAATCTCCTATAGCTTTCCATGTCATGAACATCTAGTTTTTCTATTCACAATCTCCTATAGCTTTCCATGTCATGAACACCTAGTTTTTCTATTCACAATCTTCTATAGCTTTCCATGTCATGAACATCTAGTTTTCCTATTCACAATCTTCTATAGCTTTCCATGTCATGAACACCTAGTTTTTCTATTCACAATCTTCTATAGCTTTCCATGTCATGAACATCTAGTTTTCTTATTCACAATCTCCTATAGCTTTCCATGTCATGAACACCTAGTTTTCCTATTCACAATCTCCTATAACTTTCCATGTCATGAACACCTAGTTTTCCTATTCACAATCTCCTATAGCTTTCCATGTCATGAACACCTAGTTTTCCTATTCACAATCTCCTATAGCTTTCCATGTCATGAACACCTAGTTTGTATATTCACAATCTTCTATAGCTTTCCATATCATGAACTTCCAGGCTTTCCAAGCTCGCGATTTATTTCTTTTTGTAATAAACATTATACTTGTGCGGACAAGCCTAACAATTCGGTATGTTAAAAAAACGGATCGATTTCTTATTATACTTACTTACTGTTGTAGCAACGTAACTGATGAACAGGCGTTGAAAATATATGAACGTGTTAATCCATAATAAAATATATTAACATGCTAATATATAAAATATATTAACATGTTAATATATAAACGTGTTAATATGTGTGATCAATATGTTAATATACAAATGTAAATACGCTGACAAATGGGTGTCTAAACCACATTACAGACGTTTTTCCTTTGCTACAATGATATCAAGCATGTTAAAATGTTAATATAGGGTTTCTACAGCGATATCGAAGGTGTGAACATGTTTATATTGCGTTTTTAGATGGATTTCAGTGGTATGGACTTGTTAATGTAGGGTTCCTGAAAAGATTTCATGGTGTGAACACGTGATTTAGGGTTTAGTTTTAAGAGACTTCAACTATGTGGATCTTTGTTTCTTTGTTACCAATTAACGTTCGAACATAAGCAGTTTTATATATCGGGTGTAAGAAACCCTTTCTGGTAGTTAAGATATTTAAGTTCACCATTTGAATATAATTTTAAATATCCAACAAATAACAACAATAATAAGCTTAAGACATAAAGATGTCTTACATTCCCTGTTGTTAACTATTGGATAATGTTATGTGGTTTAGCACAGTGATCTGTCACATAACGTTACGATTTCTAGAACAGATATAATGTTCCGACATGTTTACATAATTATATCTATACGTTCGGAACAGTTTTCACTCGAGATTTAGCAATATACTTCATGAAATCTAATTGAACCTAAAACTTATTTTATATGATTTGATGGTCAGAATGGTTGAACTTATACGAGGATGTTTAAAAATGATCTTGAAACAGTTAGATCGTTCACTGTAGCGACACCTGAAGTCAGGGACACATATCAATATTTTCTTATAATATCTGAATTATTTTTAGACGTATTCCTTTGACACTAATATTTTTATTTTGTGATTTATTAGTACACAGTCCCGGTTTATCCGACTAATATTTTTATTTTGTGATTTATTAGTATACAGTCGCTGTTTTTGTGACTAATATTTTTATTATATGATTTATTAAATACAGTCCCTGTTTTGGTGACTAATATTTTTATTATATGATTTATTAGTACACAGTCGCTGTTTTTGTGACTAATATTTTTATTATATGATTTATTAGTACACAGTCCCTGTTTTTGTGACTAATATTTTTATTATATGATTTATTAGTATACAGTCGCTGTTTTTGTGATTAATATTTTTATTTTATGATTTATTAGTATACAGTCGCTGTTTTTGTGACTAATATTATTATCATATGATTTATTAGTATACAGTCGCTGTTTTTGTGACTAATATTTTTATTTTGTGATTTATTAGTATACAGTCCCTGTTTTTGTGACTAATATTTTTATCATATGATTTATTAGTATACAGTCCATGTTTTTGTGACTAATATTTTTATTATATGATTTATTAGTATACAGTCGCTGTTTTTGTGACTAATATTTTTATTATATGATTTATTAGTACACAGTCCCTGTTTATCCGACTAATATCTTTATTATATGATTTATTAGTATACAGTCGCTGTTTTTGTGACTAATATTTTTATTTTGTGATTTATTAGTATACAGTCCCTGTTTTTGTGACTAATATTTTTATCATATGATTTATTAGTATACAGTCCCTGTTTTTGTGACTAATATTTTTATTATATGATTTATTAGTATACAGTCGCTGTTTTTGTGACTAATATTTTTATTATATGATTTATTAGTACACAGTCCCTGTTTATTTCGACTAATATCTTTATTATATGATTTATTAGTATACAGTCGCTGTTTTTGTGACTAATATTTTTATTTTGTGATTTATTAGTATACAGTCCCTGTTTTTGTGACTAATATTTTTATTATATGATTTATTAGTATACAGTCGCTGTTTTTGTGACTAGTATTTTTATTTTGTGATTTATTAGTATACAGTCCCTGTTTTTGTGACTAATATTTTTATTATATGATTTATTAGTATACAGTCCCTGTTTTTGTGACTAATATTTTTATCATATGATTTATTAGTACACAGTCACTGTTTTTGTGACTAATATTTTTATTATATGATTTATTAGTATACAGTCGCTGTTTTTGTGATTAATATTTTTATTTTATGATTTATTAGTATACAGTCGCTGTTTTTGTGACTGATATTTTTATCATATGATTTATTAGTATACAGTCGCTGTTTTGGTGACTAATATTTTTATCATATGATTTATTAGTATACAGTCCCTGTTTTTGTGACTAATATTTTTATTATATGATTTATTAGTATACAGTCGCTGTTTTTGTGACTAATATTTTTATTATATGATTTATTAGTACACAGTCCCTGTTTATCCGACTAATATCTTTATTATATGATTTATTAGTATACAGTCGCTGTTTTTGTGATTAATATTTTTATTTTATGATTTATTAGTATACAGTCGCTGTTTTTGTGACTGATATTTTTATCATATGATTTATTAGTATACAGTCGCTGTTTTGGTGACTAATATTTTTATCATATGATTTATTAGTATACAGTCCTGTTTTTGTGACTAATATTTTTATTATATGAT
Source organism: Tachypleus tridentatus (assembly GCF_004210375.1). Lineage (NCBI taxonomy): Eukaryota > Metazoa > Arthropoda > Merostomata > Xiphosura > Limulidae > Tachypleus > Tachypleus tridentatus. The sequence goes on along the minus strand of NC_134827.1, from coordinate 45,042,230 downwards.
TTTTTAGTATACAGTCGCTGTTTTTGTGACTAATATTTTTATTATATGATTTATTAGTACACAGTCCCTGTTTATCCGACTAATATCTTTATTATATGATTTATTAGTATACAGTCGCTGTTTTTGTGATTAATATTTTTATTTTATGATTTATTAGTATACAGTCGCTGTTTTTGTGACTGATATTTTTATCATATGATTTATTAGTATACAGTCGCTGTTTTGGTGACTGATATTTTTATCATATGATTTATTAGTATACAGTCGCTGTTTTGGTGACTAATATTTTTATCATATGATTTATTAGTATACAGTCCCTGTTTTTGTGACTAATATTTTTATTATATGATTTATTAGTATACAGTCGCTGTTTTTGTGACTAATATTTTTATCATATGATTTATTAGTATACAGTCCTGTTTTTGTGACTAATATTTTTATTATATGATTTTTTAGTATACAGTCGCTGTTTTTTTTGTGACTAATATTTTTATTATATGATTTATTAGTACACAGTCCCTGTTTATCCGACTAATATCTTTATTATATGATTTATTAGTATACAGTCGCTGTTTTGTGATTAATATTTTTATTTTATGATTTATTAGTATACAGTCGCTGTTTTTTGTGACTGATATTTTTATCATATGATTTATTAGTATACAGTCGCTGTTTTGGTGACTAATATTTTTATCATATGATTTATTAGTATACAGTCCTGTTTTTGTGACTAATATTTTTATTATATGATTTTTTAGTATACAGTCGCTGTTTTTGTGACTAATATTTTTATTATATGATTTATTAGTACACAGTCCCTGTTTATCCGACTAATATCTTTATTATATGATTTATTAGTATACAGTCGCTGTTTTTGTGACTAATATTTTTATTTTGTGATTTATTAGTATACAGTCCCTGTTTTTGTGACTAATATTTTTATTATATGATTTATTAGTATACAGTCCCTATTTTTATGTAATAATTATATTCGGTGTGTAATTATTACACATTCCCTGTTTTGTGATTATTTAGCAAACACTCATTGTTTTCCTATAATAAACTTCCTCAAAATTACTTGAACATTGTGTTCGATTTCTGACAGTAACACATAGAAAAATTAGTTTTAAAAGTTATCATATAACATATCCTAAATGTTTACAATTCTTAGATGTAGCGCCCCCCAACAAAAAACAAACTTAGATGTAGGTTACATTTCATTTTTTCTTTCGTATTTACATTAATGACAAACATAAGCCTAACTTCTATCACGTGCATTTTGTTCGTACTGCGGAGAGGCTTTCATATTCAAGTTATTGTTATTATCTGTGCAGATGTTTCTAGAAATAATTACTACATCTCAACTCAATTACAGCCTAGGATTAACACTTGTCAGTACAAATAAAAGGCAACAGCGGTGACACTCGACTCTGTCAACACTACCTAACTTGGTGTTCGGCAGAAAACATTTCAAACAATTAAATTACGTCATTAAATAATGATGTCAGGAGAAGACATAATGAATAGTATATCAAACTTTACATCATGTGACAAACAAACATGTTTGTAAAGTACTACGCTAGCTTGACTTTACATCATGTCCACTGTGACAAACATGTTTGTGAAGTACTACGCTAGCTTGACTTTACATCATGTACACTGTGACAAACATATTTGTAAAGTGCTATGCAAGCTTGACTTTACATCATGTACACTGTGACAAACAAATATGTCTATAAAGTGTTATCCTGGCCTTGACTTTACATCACTTTACACTGTGACAAACATATTTGTAAAGTGCTATGCAAGCTTGACTTTACATCATGAACACTGTGACAAACATATTTGTAAAGTGCTATGCAAGCTTAACTTTGCATCACGTACACTGTGACAAAGATATTTGTAAAGTGCTATGCAAGCTTGACTTTACATCATGTACACTGTGACAAACATATTTGTAAAGTGCTATGCAAGCTTGACTTTACATCATGTACACTGTGACAAACATATTTGTAAAGTGCTACGTTAACCTTGATTTTACGTCATGTACACTGTTACAAACATGTTTGTAAAATGCTGTGCTAAACTTGAGTTTACGTCATATACACTGTGACAAACATGTTTGTAAAATGCTATGCAAACTTTGATTTTACGTCATGTACACTGTGACAAACAAACATGTCTGTGAAGTGCTACCCTAGCCATAACTTTAGGTTTTCTTCGTCATACAGTTGGTACATATATAAGTTAACAGCTTTTTCTTCGTCTTGCAGTTGGTACATATATTTTAACAGGTTTTTCTTCGTCTTGCAGTTGGTACATATATAAGTTAACAGGTTTTTCTTCGTCTTACAGTTGGTAAATATATTTTAACAGGTTTTCTTCGTCTTACAGTTGGTACATATATAAGTTAACAGGTTTTCTTCGTCTTACAGTTGGTAAATATATAAGTTAACAGATTTTTCTTCGTCTTACAGTTGGTACATATATAACTTAACAGGTTTTTCTTCGTCTTACAGTTGGTACATATATAAGTTAACAGCTTTTTCTTCGTCTTACAGTTGGTACATATATAAGTTAACAGGTTTTCTTCGTCATAAAGTTGATACATATATAAGTTAACAGGTTTTCTTCGTCATAAAGTTGATACATATATAAGTTAACAGGTTTTTTCTTCGTCATACAGTTGATACATATATAAGTTAGAAAGATCAACTGTTGTTTCTAAAGTGATCACGAAATTATAGATCAACTGTTGTTTCCAAAGTGATCGCGAAATTAGAAAGATCAACTGTTGTTTCCAGAGTGATCGCGAAATTATAAAGATCAAATGTTCTTTCTAAAGTGATCGCGAAATTATAAAGATCAACTGTTGTTTCTAAAGTGATCACGAAATTAGAAAGATCAACTGTTGTTTCTAAAGTGATCACGAAATTAGAAAGATCAACTGTTGTTTCCAGAGTGATCGCGAAATTATAAAGATCAAATGTTCTTTCTAAAGTGATCGCGAAATTATAAAGATCAACTGTTGTTTCTAAAGTGATCACGAAATTATAAAGATCAACTGTTGTTTCTAAAGTGATCGCCAAATTATAAAGATCAATTGTTGTTACTAAAGTGATCGCCAAATTGTAAAGATCAACTGTTGTTTCTAAAGTGATCGCCAAATTATAAAGATCAACTGTTGTTTCTAAAGTGATCGCGAAATTATAAAGATCAATTGTTGTCTCTAAAGTGATCGCGAAATTATAAAGATCAACAGTTGTTTCGAAAGTGATCACGAAATTATAAAGATCAACTGTTGTTTCTAAAGTTATTGCCAAATTATAAAGATCAACTGTTGTTTCTAAACTGATCGCGAAATTAGAAAGATTAACTGTTGTTTCTAAAGTGATCGCCAAATTATAAAGATCAACTGTTGTCTCTAAAGTGATCACCAAATTATAAATAACAACTGTTGTTTCTAAAGTGATCGCCAAATTATAAAGATCAACTGTTGTCTCTAAAGTGATCACGAAATAATAAAGATCAACTGTTGTTTCTAAAGTGATCGCGAAATTAGAAAGATCAACGGTTGTTTCTAAAGTGATCGCGAAATTAAAAATATCAACAGTTGTTTCTAAAGTGATCACAAAATTATAAATAACAACTGGTGTTTCCAAAGTGATCGCGAAATTATAAAAATCAACTGTTGTTTCTAAAGTGATCACGAAATTATAAATAACAACTATTGTTTCTAAAATGATCGCCAAATTATAAAAATCAACTGTTGTTTCTAAAGTGATCACAAAATTATAAAACAACTGTTGTTTCTAAAGTGATCACCAAATTATAAAGATCAACTGTTGTTTCTAAAGTGATCACCAAATTATAAAGATCAACTGTTGTTTCTAAAGTGATCACAAAATTATAAAACAACTGTTGTTTCTAAAGTGATCACCAAATTATAAAGATCAACTGTTGTTTCTAAAGTGATCGCGAAATTATAAAACAACTGTTGTTTCTAAAGTGATCACCAAATTATAAAGATCAACTGTTGTTTCTAAAGTGATTACAATAGTGATACATGAAGTATTAATGTTAGGATTTTGTCTAAATAATACGTAACATTAGATTCCACCAAATCCTGCCACACGCATAATAAAACAACATTTTACGAAATTTCAGTAGACGTTGTCAGATGTGACTTAGTGAAATGTTACAAGTATTTATGTACCCATTGATTAAGCAGTGTTCATTTCGAGTTGTGTTCAAAAAAGCGAACAAAGTTTCATTTGATGAAACTGCTGTATATTCCGAAAGCGTTACATTTTACTTAAGAACAGAGAGTATGGTTGGTTAACTTGAATATAATATGTTTTACCCTTAGAAGGTACAGAAGGCAAGTTGATGACATGTTACCATGATTTAATTTGAGTTTTGAGTAGACAGAGCCTGAGACTGCAAGCTAGAGTTGTGATGTACAAATTATATATGTTGGAACCATCACTTAACTTTATGTGGTTATATTAACATAACAGAGGACTAGAATGTTCATGCTTATGAATCATACTGTTTTATCTGTTCATATGTTCAGAATTTGCAATGATATAAATATATTATATAATATATATATATTAAACAGCCTGGAGAATCTACATTGTAAAAATAAAACAACTATCGACGAATAAATATAATATAAATTACCTCATTTTGTCTTATTTCAATGTAATCATTTTTTTCCTTTTCTTTGTTTTTGATTTCGCGCAAAGCCGCACGAGGGCCATATGCGCTAGCCGTCCGTAGTTTAGCAGTGTCAGATTAGAGGGAAGACAGCTAGTCGTCATGACCCACAGCCAACTCTCGGGCTACTCTTTTATTAACGAATACTGGGATTGGCCGTCACATTATAACGCTCCCACGGCTGAGAGAGCCAGCATGTTTGGTGTGACAGAGATTCGAACGCCTTAACCCACCTGGCCATGCCGGTCCTCTTGATTTTAAGAAACAACAACAAACCAACAGTATAATAAATTATTACTTTCTAACAACAGTATAATTATTCCTTACTTTCTAACAACAGTATAATTATTACGTTCTAACAACAACAAACCAAGAGTATAATAAATTATTACGTTCTAACAACAACAAACCAACAGTATAATAAATTATTACGTTCTAAATGCGGTTTTATAAATTCTAATAGTAAATTTTTAATGGAAAACAAATTATTATTTGTTTTAATGTTGTATACAGAAATGTATTCTGTCTAGTAGGTGTTGACTATACAATGTAATATATATTTCAACACAAATGACTCCTAGATGTTAGAGCTTCACATTCATTTCAAAAGTATATTTGTATTTTATTTAAACTGAGCTGTACTGTTAGTTGTGGATAATAATTCTTAAAATTTACTTTTTTATTCTATTGAACCGAAACTCTCTGGACATTAAACAGATTTTTAAAAATAACATTTAACGAATAAAGTAAAATAATATTAATTATAGAAACACATTTATCAAAGAAAGGAAAAATGTATACATAGTAGTTGACTAACCTCTGAGTGAATACAATTAGACATTTGAGCATAATATCGTACTTTTATACGCTACGAGTAAAGACAAATAGTTCTCCGTGATAACGAGAAAACCCACTTGTAGAGAAAATATGTGCAAGAACCATCCGTTTTTACGTAGATACAAATAGTTCTGTTCATGCGCAATAGATGGCACTTCAACATAAAAGTCCGTTCGAAATAAAAATGCAGGAACATTAAATATTTACAGATTACGTTTTTCGAAAAGTATTTTAAAATCGAATCATTTTTCACATGTAAGTCTTAAAATAGATTTAAAATAACAAACTGTTTAACTGACACATGCAAGCCTCAAACAACATCAGCATTGAGTAATATAGAAATCGTAAAGTAAGTTTTCAGACATATATAACCATTACAGAAGTACTGATATGGTTTTGAAAGACAGGATAAACCCACATTCACATAGTGTATTGAACGTGTTTTAACTTCAGTATTATGACTGCAGAACTTGCACAGTTATTTTATCTCAACTAAAGTCTGGTTAGAATACTTTAGTGTACCCATGGTGCTGTTGGTAAGTTTTATTATGAACATATGATGTTACTGTCAAGATAATTAAAGTAATTAACAAACATTTTTTGACAATAAAAATGTAATAATAACTACAATGTTGACTGACATGTTATTTATTGAAAGAACGTAACAGTAAAAGTTATTCATCTATCGTAACATATTTGTTAGGTCGATAATGTATGTTTAATGGTAAATAATATACCAACTGTAAGTAATCGCTATATAAACAGGTATGTTTGAGATAATGTAATTATATACTGCTGTTGTACAACGTTTTGTTACTAACCTCGAGACTAAACGTTGTGAAGAAATGTTACCTCACAAATAGCTGGTCTTGAGTGTTGATAGTGAGTCATGCTAACTAGTTGTAACCTTGAGTGTTAATAGTGAGCCATATGACTTGCAAACTTGACTGTTAATAGTGAATCACTTTGATTTGATGTGGAATGACAGTTGATAGTGCGTCATTCAGGTTTCACGTTAATTGAATAGTTCACAGTGACTCGTTCAAACATGAGGTCAGTTTCACTGTTAAAAGTGAATCATTCCAATTTCATGTCAAATCCACCAAAGGTTCAAACAGCTACAGTAGCAAAAGCTCATGAGAAGGGCTGGTCAGTATCAATGTCTGAGCTACTGTGGGCGAGACGAGTACGGCACCATCTCGAGGTCTTTGCTATCACAGAAAGCTCAAAGTATTAAAAATAACGTAACGCAGGAAGTAAAGAAAACACGACACTTGCTTGAAACGTCGCCACAAAGATGTCGGATGTGTAACTTAATCTTCGACCGCTTCGTAACACTGTGAGATATGAGAGCCGGCTACATTCGTAGGTCATATCTCCCGATTATGTTGTGATGTTAAGAACCATTTGAAGACGTATTAACGAAAAAAAAATTTAAAATCTCATCTATAAAAGTTGGTCCATAACGCATATCCAACTACACGCATGCGCGAGTCTGTATCTGATGGCATGAATGACATGGGTCAGCAGTGTAACGTCACAAGCAGTGATGTCTGACGAGCTTTTGTCAGTGTTCGTTTTTTTATCGTCAGTAAAGTAGGGCACCATTAACTCGTCTTTAATCAACACTTCACACATATATGTAGTTAATAACTCCCCTATTAACTGTACTCTACAGTATTATATGTTTTCTAACATATCACTCACCTCATCTCGTGGCCTCTGTCATTGTTAAAGATGACGTTTGGAACTATGAATCTAACTCACCAACACTCGAACACAACAATGACGGCTCAAATTGTTTATAGTTTTCTTCTTTGGTGGACTCTAATAATTGTTACGAAATAAAAGCAACTTAAATTAATCCATTCTCACCACTAAAAGCACATAATAGGCCGGTACTTACTTCAGGGGACGACACATCTCCTGGACGGGATGCCAAGTTAGATCTACAAGATATATACGGTTGAGAGCACAGCAACGAGTCATGCTCGGATTTTACGATAAAATACCATAATTATATCTGTATCGTATTATCAATGCTGAGCGAGAGATAATGCTTGCCATGCCGAGATGCGTGTTCCAAGGTTCGAACCTCGATGTACCATTGAACATTCATCGTACTTTGATTATAACTTCAACAATTTAGGTCAACAGTACTACGTTAGGGATTATCTTGTGATCTGTGTTTGTTTCTAGTATGTTCGCTGCAAAGCTTCAGAAAAGGCTTAACCGTAACTAACTTTGAATCATTAAACTAGAGAGGCGGCCAGCGAGTAGCAATACTTTAGCTACTCTTATATGGGCTCTGACTGTCTCCTTTGTAGCGCATCCGCAGCTTAAAAGTCCATAGCTCGTTTGTGCAGCGATGGGGCCCGATCCATAAACCTTTAGATTCACAGTCAAGATGGACTAACATTTGCACGCCAAGCATGACGTCTCTGTCCTGAAATTTCAACCAGTATGTCGCATAAGTCACCGATAAGGTTTCAAAATGCCTGAAACAAAATTTAGTTCATGGTTGAGTGAAACATACAAAACGAAGAGTATACTATATTTACAAAAATCTTTGTTATAAACTAAAGATCTGTACATATGTTTCAGTAGATATGAAAGTCCACTGGTGGACTGATACCTGTTCATAATTAACCTTTAATAACATTAAAGCATATCGACACCCTACAATAGAATTAAAATATCGGACAAATATTAGCACTAGATGGCAGCACTAAGTCATTTCTTCTTTCTATTCAAATCGTATAAACGTAGAGTATTTAATTAATTAAATCAACGAGGGTTAGTTTTGAAACTTATTTTAAATCTAGTGGAAAACAATAACCAAAAATGATTGTCATTTCTTTTGTAGAAACTTTGACGTGAGGTTCACATCTAGAAAACATTGTATCGATTAAAATAGATTATTTATATAACAAAACAGTTGAGGTCAGTTGTTTTCACTCCCATAAGCTCTTTGGAATTTTCGACCTCAACCACACCTCATACATAAATAGACTGAACTCCTAGGTCAGAGAGATACCTAGGGTTCAGGTACAGCCGTCCCTAATTCCATGACCATAGAGAACGTAGATGGTCAACAATACCTGTTACTACAAAGGATTTGTGAGACTCACTTTCACTATGTTGGAAGTGTGAAACGTGTTAATCATATCTCATATGTGGCCCTTGACCTTTCTGTATTTAATCCGACGCACTAAACATTAAGCTACTTCTGGCCAACAGCTTTATAACAGATTGACTGAACGTATGAGTAAGTATAATAAACCTACACAGTAAAATTGGACAAGTGTTTAACTTGCCGGCTGGATTTCGAACGATCTAAGGTTCGAGCTGTAACATGCCGAATAACACACTCTACACTTTTGGCTGTATGAACGTTTTAACACTGTCAGTTAATATTTCACTATTCAGTTAATACTTTTCACATAGGTAGGTGATACGGCTGGCTGGTTGCTCTCCTCTGGTCAGAAGATATGGTGATACCGCTGGCTGGTTGCTCTCCTCTAGTCAAAAGATATGGTGATACCGCTGGCTGGTTGCTCTCCTCTAGTCAGAAGATATGGTGATACCGCTGGCTGGTTGCTCTCCTCTAGCCAGAAGATATGGTGATACCGCTGGCTGGTTGCTCTCCTCTAGCCAGAAGATATGGTGAACCGCTGGCTGGTTGCTCTCCTCTAGCCAGAAGATATGGTGATACCGCTGGCTGGTTGCTCTCCTCTAGCCAGAAGATATGGTGATACCGCTGGCTGGTTGCTCTCCTCTAGCCAGAAGATATGGTGATACCGCTGGCTGGTTGCTCTCCTCTAGCCAGAAGATATGGTGATACCGCTGGCTGGTTGCTCTCCTCTAGTCAAAGATATGGTGATACCGCTGGCTGGTTGCTCTCCTCTAGTCAGAAGATATGGTGAACCGCTGGCTGGTTGCTCTCCTCTAGCCAGAAGATATGGTGATACCGCTGGCTGGTAGTTCTCCTCTAGTCAAAAGATATGGTGATACCGCTGGCTGGTTGCTCTCCTCTAGTCAAAAGATATGGTGATACCGCTGGCTGGTTGCTCTCCTCTAATCAGAAGATATAATGATACCGCTGGCTGGTTGCTCTCCTCTAGTCAAAAGATATGGTGATACCATTGGCCTTAACCACATGTCCATGCCGGGACCTGAACACGTCCGCTGGACTGTTAGCCTCTGGTAGGCTTCTGTTCAGACTTAAAATACCCAACACTATTACCATTTGATTATATAAACGTACCTGTACAGAAATGTGTGAATTGTACTTACTTCCTAAAAATCGATTCCAATAAGCTACACACAATAAAAGTCATTAAACTTTTCATTAAAAAGGCTTCTGATTTCACTGCTGGAAACTTTAATATATACTTCCAGTAAAGAAAACTAAGTGAAAAAAATGTTTGTTTATGAATGTTTCGTTTATGGTTTGGTTAAACTAATTTGCATATATATTTTTTATTTCATAAAGGTGAGATACATCCATTTTTATTTATCTCCAGTGACACAGCGGTATATCTGCGGACTTACATAGCTAGAAACTGGGTTTCGATACTCGTGATGGAAACAGAACAGGATGCTTATTGTGTAACTTTGTGCTTAACTACAAACAAACCATTTTAATTTAATTAACCAATGTTAATTGCCTATTATGTTGTTGGTTTTTATACTGATTTGTAACTTAGTTATTGATTTATGTTGTTTCCTAACTTGGGTATTGAATTATGACTGTTTTGTAAATTGGCTTTCGATTTATTACTGATTTGCAACTTGGATATTGAGTTATGACTTTTATAAATTTGGTATTTCCTAGCGTAATTATTGAGTTATGACTGTTTGTAGCTTAGGTATTTATTTATGACTGTTTTGTAAATTGGGTATTGATTTATGACTGTTTTGTAAATTGGGTATTTATTTATGACTGTTTCGTAAATTGGGTATTTATTTATGAGTGTCTTGTAAATTGGGTATTTATTTATGACTGTTTTGTAAATTGGGTATTTATTTATGACTGTTTTGTAAATTGGGTATTTATTTATGAGTGTTTTGTAAATTGGGTATTTATTTATGAGTGTTTTGTAAATTGGGTATTTATTTATGACTGTTTTGTAAATTGGATATTGATTTATGACTGTCTTGTAACTTTGCTATTGAGAGTTATAGCTACTGGGTAACATAATAATGTTTCTACAGATAATATCCGAAGTGTTAGAATCATAGATAGGCATGTTAATACTTGTATTGACTCTAAATATATGAAGACACATCTTACAGTCCAGGCACGTTTTACGGCTTGGAATCATAATGCTTACAATTAATTGCTTATAACTAGTAAGAGATATTGTTTACACAGCTGTTAGAACAATATACTTTGTAGATACCGGCTATATGCGTTACACATGGTAATACGATATTACCTTAATCGTGTATTTGATATCTGTTAGTAGAGTTGCCAGACCTTTAGGACTACATGTGACTGACGTTATAGCGCAAGTTTCTTGGCTCTTTTAATAACGATATGTTGGATAATACAAATATCTGTGCGTTTTGAAGCGGGCAGCAGGAGCTGAGGAACAACCTTCCAACTCAAGTAGAACTCGGTTTTAAATTGTGGATCGTCTTTGTTTCTGGTAATACGCGTTTTGTTGTATGTTAACATTGTATAAACAATATTTTGTTTAATTAATAGAATGACACAACCTCTGGTGATGTCCACTTGAAATCGCTATTTAAAGATATAGGAACTTGTAGCAACATAGTAAAGTTTGTTGTGTTGTTGTTATTTTATTACATAATTTGTGGGTTTTACAAATATATATATTAGTAAACACAAAACGTGTTAACAACGGATAACACTATTAACATTTCATCGTTTAATAACACTATACAAAGTGCATGAAGCACATTAGTGCACATTAGTGACAGCAGGTTAACAGTAAAGTTAACAGTTATACTCAAGGTAATTATTTCATGGTAAAAGTTTTCGTGATAGCTTCCACGATGAGGCAAGCAACCTTCTAGCGATGAAATTTCTTGATGTAATATAACCGTTAACTTTACTGTTAACCGTTATACTCAAGGTAATTATTTCATGGTAAAGGTTTTCGTGATAGCTTCCAGGATGAGGCAAACGACCTTCTAGCGATGAAATTTCTTGATGTAATATAACCGTTAACTTTACTGTTAACCGTTATACTCAAGGTAATTATTTCATGGTAAAGGTTTTCGTGATAGCTTCCAGGATGAGGCAAACGACCTTCTAACGATGAAATTTCTTGATGTAATATATCATTAATCCTGTTTGTGTGATGTTAAAGTTCTAATAACCCTGCTTTATGTAATATATCATTAACCCTGTTTATGTGATGTTAAAGTCCTAATAACTTTGCTTTATGTAACATATCATTAACCCTGTTTGTGTGAAGTTAAAGTCCTAATAACCCTGCTTTATGTAATATATCATTAACCCTCTTTGTGTAATGTGAAACTTCTAATAACCCTGCTTTATGTAATATATCAATAACCTTATTTGTGTGATGTTAAAGTAATAATACCCCTGCTATAATTAGTATATCATGAACCCTGTTTGTGTGAAGTTAAAGTCCTAATAACCCTGCTTTATGTAATATATCATTAACCCTCTTTGCGTATTGTGAAACTCCTAATAACCCTGATTTATGTAATATAACATTAACCCTCTTTGTGTAATGTGAAACTTTTAATAACCTTGCTTTATGTAATATATCAATAACCTTATTTGTGTGATGTTAAAGTAATAATAACCCTGCTATAATTAGTATATCATGAACCCTGTTTGTGTGAAGTTAAAGTCCTAATAACCCTGCTTTATGTAATATATCATTAACCCTCTTTGTGTATTGTGAAACTCCTAATAACCCTGCTTTATGTAATATATCATTAACCCTCTTCGTGTGATGTTAAAGTCCTAATAACTTTGCTTTATGTAACATATCATGAACCCTCTTTGTGTGAAGTTAAAGTCCTAATAACCCTGCTTTATGTAATATATCATTAACCCTCTTTGTGTATTGTGAAACTCCTAATAACCCTGATTTATGTAATATATCATTAACCCTCTTTGTGTAATGTGAAACTTTTAATAACCTTGCTTTATGTAATATATCAATAACCTTATTTGTGTGATGTTAAAGTAATAATAACCCTGCTATAATTAGTATATCATGAACCCTGTTTGTGTGAAGTTAAAGTCCTAATAACCCTGCTTTATGTAATATATCATGAACCCTGTTTGTGTGAAGTTAAAGTCCTAATAACCCTGCTTTATGTAATATATCATTAACCCTCTTCGTGTGATGTTAAAGTCCTAATAACTTTGCTTTATGTAACATATCATGAACCCTGTTTGTGTGAAGTTAAAGTCCTAATAACCCTGCTTTATGTAATATATCATTAACCCTCTTTGTGTATTGTGAAACTCCTAATAACCCTGATTTATGTAATATATCATTAACCCTCTTTGTGTAATGTGAAACTTTTAATAACCTTGCTTTATGTAATATATCAATAACCTTATTTGTGTGATGTTAAAGTAATAATAACCCTGCTATAATTGGTATATCATGAACCCTGTTTGTGTGAAGTTAAAGTCCTAATAACCCTGCTTTATGTAATATATCATGAACCCTGTTTGTGTGAAGTTAAAGTCCTAATAACCCTGCTTTATGTAATATATCATTAACCCTCTTCGTGTGATGTTAAAGTCCTAATAACTTTGCTTTATGTAACATATCATGAACCCTCTTTGTGTGAAGTTAAAGTCCTAATAACCCTGCTTTATGTAATATATCATTAACCCTCTTTGTGTATTGTGAAACTCCTAATAACCCTGATTTATGTAATATATCATTAACCCTCTTTGTGTAATGTGAAACTTTTAATAACCTTGCTTTATGTAATATATCAATAACCTTATTTGTGTGATGTTAAAGTAATAATAACCCTGCTATAATTAGTATATCATGAACCCTGTTTGTGTGAAGTTAAAGTCCTAATAACCCTGCTTTATGTAATATATCATTAACCCTCTTTGTGTAATGTGAAACTCCTAATAACCCTGCTTTATGTAATATATCAATAACCTTATTTGTGTGATGTTAAAGTAATAATACCCCTGCTATAATTAGTATATCATGAACCCTGTTTGTGTGAAGTTAAAGTCCTAATAACCCTGCTTTATGTAATATATCATTAACCCTCTTTGTGTATTGTGAAACTCATAATAACCCTGATTTATGTAATATAACATTAACCCTCTTTGTGTAATGTGAAACTTTTAATAACCTTGCTTTATGTAATATATCAATAACCTTATTTGTGTGATGTTAAAGTAATAATAACCCTGCTATAATTAGTATATCATGAACCCTGTTTGTGTGAAGTTAAAGTCCTAATAACCCTGCTTTATGTAATATATCATTAACCCTCTTTGTGTATTGTGAAACTCCTAATAACCCTGCTTTATGTAATATATCATTAACCCTCTTCGTGTGATGTTAAAGTCCTAATAACTTTGCTTTATGTAACATATCATGAACCCTGTTTGTGTGAAGTTAAAGTCCTAATAACCCTGCTTTATGTAATATATCATTAACCCTCTTTGTGTATTGTGAAACTCCTAATAACCCTGATTTATGTAATATATCATTAACCCTCTTTGTGTAATGTGAAACTTTTAATAACCTTGCTTTATGTAATATATCAATAACCTTATTTGTGTGATGTTAAAGTAATAATAACCCTGCTATAATTGGTATATCATGAACCCTGTTTGTGTGAAGTTAAAGTCCTAATAACCCTGCTTTATGTAATATATCATGAACCCTGTTTGTGTGAAGTTAAAGTCCTAATAACCCTGCTTTATGTAATATATCATTAACCCTCTTCGTGTGATGTTAAAGTCCTAATAACTTTGCTTTATGTAACATATCATGAACCCTGTTTGTGTGAAGTTAAAGTCCTAATAACCCTGCTTTATGTAATATATCATTAACCCTCTTTGTGTATTGTGAAACTCCTAATAACCCTGATTTATGTAATATATCATTAACCCTCTTTGTGTAATGTGAAACTTTTAATAACCTTGCTTTATGTAATATATCAATAACCTTATTTGTGTGATGTTAAAGTAATAATAACCCTGCTATAATTAGTATATCATGAACCCTGTTTGTGTGAAGTTAAAGTCCTAATAACCCTGCTTTATGTAATATATCATGAACCCTGTTTGTGTGAAGTTAAAGTCCTAATAACCCTGCTTTATGTAATATATCATTAACCCTCTTCGTGTGATGTTAAAGTCCTAATAACTTTGCTTTATGTAACATATCATGAACCCTGTTTGTGTGAAGTTAAAGTCCTAATAACCCTGCTTTATGTAATATATCATTAACCCTCTTTGTGTATTGTGAAACTCCTAATAACCCTGATTTATGTAATATATCATTAACCCTCTTTGTGTAATGTGAAACTTTAATAACCTTGCTTTATGTAATATATCAATAACCTTATTTGTGTGATGTTAAAGTAATAATAACCCTGCTATAATTAGTATATCATGAACCCTGTTTGTGTGAAGTTAAAGTCCTAATAACCCTGCTTTATGTAATATATCATGAACCCTGTTTGTGTGAAGTTAAAGTCCTAATAACCCTGCTTTATGTAATATATCATTAACCCTCTTCGTGTGATGTTAAAGTCCTAATAACTTTGCTTTATGTAACATATCATGAACCCTCTTTGTGTGAAGTTAAAGTCCTAATAACCCTGCTTTATGTAATATATCATTAACCCTCTTTGTGTGTATTGTGAAACTCCTAATAACCCTGATTTATGTAATATATCATTAACCCTCTTTGTGTAATGTGAAACTTTTAATAACCTTGCTTTATGTAATATATCAATAACCTTATTTGTGTGATGTTAAAGTAATAATAACCCTGCTATAATTAGTATATCATGAACCCTGTTTGTGTGAAGTTAAAGTCCTAATAACCCTGCTTTATGTAATATATCATGAACCCTGTTTGTGTGAAGTTAAAGTCCTAATAACCCTGCTTTATGTAATATATCATTAACCCTCTTTGTGTAATGTGAAACTCCTAATAACCCTGCTTTATGTAATATATCTATAACCTTATTTGTGTGATGTTAAAGTAATAATACCCTGCTATAATTAGTATATCATGAACCCTGTTTGTGTGAAGTTAAAGTCCTAATAACCCTGCTTTATGTAATATATCATTAACCCTCTTTGTGTATTGTGAAACTCATAATAACCCTGATTTATGTAATATAACATTAACCCTCTTTGTGTAATGTGAAACTTTTAATAACCTTGCTTTATGTAATATATCAATAACCTTATTTGTGTGATGTTAAAGTAATAATAACCCTGCTATAATTAGTATATCATGAACCCTGTTTGTGTGAAGTTAAAGTCCTAATAACCCTGCTTTATGTAATATATCATTAACCCTCTTTGTGTATTGTGAAACTCCTAATAACCCTGCTTTATGTAATATATCATTAACCCTCTTCGTGTGATGTTAAAGTCCTAATAACTTTGCTTTATGTAACATATCATGAACCCTGTTTGTGTGAAGTTAAAGTCCTAATAACCCTGCTTTATGTAATATATCATTAACCCTCTTTGTGTATTGTGAAACTCCTAATAACCCTGATTTATGTAATATATCATTAACCCTCTTTGTGTAATGTGAAACTTTTAATAACCTTGCTTTATGTAATATATCAATAACCTTATTTGTGTGATGTTAAAGTAATAATAACCCTGCTATAATTGGTATATCATGAACCCTGTTTGTGTGAAGTTAAAGTCCTAATAACCCTGCTTTATGTAATATATCATGAACCCTGTTTGTGTGAAGTTAAAGTCCTAATAACCCTGCTTTATGTAATATATCATTAACCCTCTTCGTGTGATGTTAAAGTCCTAATAACTTTGCTTTATGTAACATATCATGAACCCTGTTTGTGTGAAGTTAAAGTCCTAATAACCCTGCTTTATGTAATATATCATTAACCCTCTTTGTGTATTGTGAAACTCCTAATAACCCTGATTTATGTAATATATCATTAACCCTCTTTGTGTAATGTGAAACTTTTAATAACCTTGCTTTATGTAATATATCAATAACCTTATTTGTGTGATGTTAAAGTAATAATAACCCTGCTATAATTAGTATATCATGAACCCTGTTTGTGTGAAGTTAAAGTCCTAATAACCCTGCTTTATGTAATATATCATGAACCCTGTTTGTGTGAAGTTAAAGTCCTAATAACCCTGCTTTATGTAATATATCATTAACCCTCTTCGTGTGATGTTAAAGTCCTAATAACTTTGCTTTATGTAACATATCATGAACCCTGTTTGTGTGAAGTTAAAGTCCTAATAACCCTGCTTTATGTAATATATCATTAACCCTCTTTGTGTATTGTGAAACTCCTAATAACCCTGATTTATGTAATATATCATTAACCCTCTTTGTGTAATGTGAAACTTTTAATAACCTTGCTTTATGTAATATATCAATAACCTTATTTGTGTGATGTTAAAGTAATAATAACCCTGCTATAATTAGTATATCATGAACCCTGTTTGTGTGAAGTTAAAGTCCTAATAACCCTGCTTTATGTAATATATCATGAACCCTGTTTGTGTGAAGTTAAAGTCCTAATAACCCTGCTTTATGTAATATATCATTAACCCTCTTTGTGTAATGTGAAACTCCTAATAACCGTGCTTTATTTAATATATCAATAACCTTATTTGCGTGATGTTAAAGTTATAATAACCCTGCTATAATTAGTATATCATGAACCTTGTTTGTGTGATGTTAAAGTCCTAATAACCCTGCTTTATATTATATATCATTAGCCCTGTTTATGTGATGTTAAAGTCCTAATAACCCTGCTTCATATAATGTATTATTAACCCTGTTTGTGTGACATTAAAGTTGTAATAACTGTGCTCCTTGGAATGTAATTTTAACCATGTTTGTGTGAGATTAAAGTCCAGAAAACTGTTTTTAAGAAGCGTTATTAACACACTGAAAAATTGTTGGTGAATTCTTAATAATCTACTTTCCCTTTATCATTGTTAATTATTTTTACTTATATATTATCCCTTGGATACATCAAACCTGCTGTTTAAGTGTAGGAGTTGTTCTCCATGTCAATGAACAATAATCTAAAGTTACACACTAGATAGTTTGTGTAGGGAGTGATAAAGGAAAAGAATCTCTACAAATATCTCGTTCTGATACAACGTGCACAAAAGTCTGTTACATTTAAGACACTTGTTTCTGGGTTGTTTTTTTTTCTCACCGTGGTGAGCTGAAAGCTTGGTTATACAGTCACAATGACATCACAATATTCACTTGTCCGTCGACAACTCAACTGGAAACTAAAACTTTTTAAACGATTGTAGAGGGGTCCACCGTGCAAACTTTACGTAACATTGCTCAGTTCTTACTCTGGGTTCTTTACTATATGTATCTCGGTTTAGACTGAAATCACCTATTCTTAAACGCACAAAGCAAGAGGTATTTTGGTTTTTTGTAAACTTTTGTATCTGATATTTTATTATGTGTCTCCCAATTATCCCGTTGGAACAGCAATAAGTCTACAAACTTAATTGCTAAAATCTGGCTTTCGATTTCTTGCGGTGAAAACAGTAGATAGCCCAAAGCAGCGTTACACTAAAACAAACAAACTCTTCACAATATTAAAAATTCAGATAATAATGAATCTAGTGAGTAGTTGTATTTACGAATGCTTCTCACCTATATATTAAAAACACTGCTTTTCAATAACAAAATCTATCATTAGATGGACATACTGTCGTCGAATAAACCGTTTTGTGTATGTCTCTTACACTATTCAAACTTAAATCAAACGAATGGCCTACCACTAGTCATCTCTGGTGGCAGAGATCTAGAAACAGACCATAACATTATCAACTAATTTCCAGATATATTTAACTCTCATCCAAAGACGTTAGACATCTGTGGCAAATATCGGCTTAAGAACAAAACTGTTAAAGTACAGCTGCAGTTTTTAATATCTGCTAACGATATAAAAGTCCATTTCGGGTGATCGGGAGTAGCACAGTTAATAGTCCGTTTCGTAAATCTGGACAAACGCAAGCACGTGATGATTGAATTCATTGTTTACATTTGCTTGCTGTCTGTCATTAACTTAATGTTAGTAATAGTTCTCTGTACAAGAAACGTCTATCTTAGTCAGTACAAGGAATACTCCAGTTGTCAACGTTATAATCTTAACCACGATGAAGAATATGGGTCGTTAAAGACACCAATGCAGATAGCAAATTTTCAGATCTTGTATTTCATGTGCAGTGGAGGGTGGCTATAAAACCTGGTTCCAACCAATCCGAAAATTCTTTGATCAACACCAGGAGAGATAAAAAATGACTTGTTCTAAGTTCTTAAAATTTTAGGTGGGCTGGAACCTAAGAAGAATGTTGACTAACATTTCCTACTTGTTTTGGAATAAAAACCGGATATAATGATATTTAAGGCAACACATCCAGTTCTACTCATCTTCAAATAAATCAATTATTGGTAGATTTTATTTTCTTAACAGAACTTAGCGAATATTGAGAAAATCATTATAATGTTCACCTAAATGAGAATAAATGTATACAAAATTTATAATACAAAAGAGTTCATATGCTATCAACGTTATTAACAAAACCTAAATCATTGGATAAAGTGGTATCTACGATTGTTCTGGTTGTTGTAGATAATGTGAAAAGTCTTGTCCCATGTTGTAAATCACGTTTGGATTAGTTCCAAGATATGTCTCTGTTGTTGTTGTTTTATTTACAAGGTACGTACCTACTGTTGTTGTTCTTTTAATTACAAGGTACGTACCTACCGTTGTTGTTGTTTTATTTACAAAGTACGTATCTACCGTTGTTGTTGTTTTATTTACAAGGTACGTATCTACCGTTGTTGTTGTTTTATTTACAAGGTACGTATCTACCGTTGTTGTTGTTTTATTTACAAGGTACGTATGTACCGTTGTTGTTGTTTTATTTTCGAGGTACGTATCTACCGTTGTTGTTGTTTTATTTACAAGGTACGTACCTACCGTTGTTGTTGTTTTATTTACAAGGTACGTACCTACCGTTGTTGTTGTTTTATTTACAAGGTACGTATCTACCGTTGTTGTTGTTTTATTTACAAGGTACGTACCTACCGTTGTTGTTGTTTTATTTACAAGGTACGTATGTACCGTTGTTGTTGTTTTATTTTCGAGGTACGTATCTACCGTTGTTGTTGTTTTATTTACAGGCACACCTATACTGTTGATGTTTCACAATACCAAATCCTAAGTAATTAACTCTTAAACTAATTAGGTTACTAAATAAGGCCATGAGTTACCTTAAATAAAAAAAAATTACGATCAAAATTTGATTTATTTTAGTGCAAAGTAAATTAGATTTAACATGGAACAAACGTGCAGCCTGAGAAACCGTAATACATTTTTAAGGGCAATAGATTGATAACGGTCCACACGCGTTTAAAGTTAAACAAATCTAAGAGTTGGAAGTTTCAGTGGCCAATTAAAATATTGACCCTGAATTATAACTTTCACAGAATAACCATGAAATATTAGTAATAAAAATATTAATATAAACTTGTAATCATGGATTTCTTTCATATGATCTCTCCAAAAGTTTAGGTAAATAATTATACAACACTACTATAGTGAATGTTAAACCAAGTTGTACAAAACAAACTGAACTGTTGTGATGGATTCTCTGCTAGAATATTGAAGTAAAAGAATGAATTGTCTGGGACCAGTTTCCACAAGATATTATTCACTGTAAATTTAGTGCTCTACGTATTCTATAAAGTATCATAGAGTCCACTAGATTTGGATGCTTTCTGGTTATTCGGGTTCCTACCCACCTCTAGATATCCTCGTTTCTTGAAATATATTATACTCTATAAAATATCTTGTAGTGATAGATTTCAATATCGCGTACCTTTGAAAGTAGTGAGAAATGGCTAAATGTGCCCTGAAGGATTGGCTATAAGGTTCCTTAAAAGTCAGGGGAGCAGCAGTGAATTGAGGCATGTGTACGCTCAAGGCTCAAAACTTAATTAAACACGACCTCCTAGTGAGCTACTGAGAAACCACAAACTAAATCAGGATTCATATGGTTACGTAAAGCACGGTATACCAACTACATTTTATAAACTTACCTGTATATTAGGTACAGATAGTTATTTCTAGACTAAACCTAGCTGTTTCTGTATAATAGTTATCATTAGACTAAGCCTAGCTGTTTCTGTATAGTAGTTATCATTAGACTAAGCCTAGGTGTTTCTGTATAATAGTTACTATTAGACTAAGCCTAGCTGTTTCTGTATAATAGTTATCATTAGACTAAGTCTAGCTGTTTCTGTATAATAGTTACCATTAGACTAAGCCTAGCTGTTTCTGTATAAAAGTTATCATTAGATTAGACCTATCTGTATAATAGTTACAGAAACTAGACTAGACCCATATGTTTCTGTATACTAGTTACAGATAGTTATCACTAGACTAAACCTTCCTGTTTCTGTATGATAGTTACAGATAGTATCACTAGACTAAACTTACCTGTTTCTGTATGATAGTTACAGATAGTATCACTAGACTAAACTTACCTGTTTCTGTATAATAGTTACAGTGAACAGGAGAGATGAATGGTATTATATAAACGTATATAGAACAGGGAACAGGAGAGATGAATTGTATTATATAAACGTATGTAGAACAGTGAACAGGAGAGATGAATTTAATTATATAAACGTATATAGAACAGTGAACAGGAGAGATGAATGGTATTATATAAACGTATATAGAACAGTGAACAGGAGAGTTGAATGGTATTATATAAACGTATGTAGAACAGTGAACAGGAGAGATGAATTGTATTATATAAACGTATGTAGAACAGTGAACAGGAGAGATGAATTGAATTATATAAACGTATGTAGAACAGTGAACAGGAGAGATGAATGGTATTATATAAACGTATGTAGAACAGTGAACAGGAGAGATGAATTGTATTATATAAACGTATGTAGAACAGTGAACAGGAGAGATGAATTGTATTATATAAACGTATGTAGAACACTGAACAGGAGAGATGAATGGTATTATATAAACGTATGTAGAACAGGAGAGATGAATGGTATTTCTAAGTCGTGGACTATTAGAATTATGAATGACACCATATATACCGAGTCTGACTGTGTGATTGTTACACATAACTAACCTTTGAACTTATTAGGTTGTTTCTGGATGATGGCTACATGTGGCTACCCTTCTCTCTTATATGGTGTTACATGATTGTTATTCAACTAGAGACTTGTGTTTATTGCTACGTGAACGTTCATACTGAATAGGTGTTTGTTACTACACAAAATTGGTACGTGTATACGTGTTCGTTACTACATGAAGATTGGTACGTCCATATGTATTCGTTAATACATAAATATTGGTACTATATAGGTGTTTATAACTACATGAAGATTGTTGCTATATATGTGTTTATAACTACATGAAGATTTGTACTATATATGTGTTTATAACTACATGAAGATTGGTACTATATATGTGTTTATAACTACATGAAGATTGGTACTATATAGGTGTTTATAACTACATGAAGATTGTTGCTATATATGTGTTTATAACTACATGAAGATTGGTACTATATATGTGTTTATAACTACATGAAGATTGGTACTATATAGGTGTTTATAACTACATGAAGGTTGGTACTATATAGGTGTTTATAACTACATGAAGATTGGTACAATATAGGTGTTTATAACTACATGAAGATTGGTACTATATAGGTGTTTATAACTACATGAAGATTGGTACTATATAGGTGTTAAAAACTACATGAAGATTGGTACTATATAGGTGTTTATAACTACATGAAGGTTGGTACTATATAGGTGTTTATAACTACATGAAGATTGGTACTATATAGGTGTTTATAACTACATGAAGATTGGTACTATATAGGTGTTAAAAACTACATGAAGATTGGTACTATATAGGTGTTTAGAACTACATGAAGATTGGTACTATATAGGTGCTTATAACTACATGAAGATTGGTATTATATAGGTGTTTATAACTACATGAAGATTGGTACTATATAGGTGTTTATAACTACATGAAGATTGGTACTATATAGGTGTTTATAACTACATGAAGGTTGGTACTATATAGGTGTTTATAACTACATGAAGGTTGGTACAATATAGGTGTTTATAACTACATGAAGATTGGTACTATATAGGTGTTAAAAACTACATGAAGATTGGTACTATATAGGTGTTTATAACTACATGAAGGTTGGTACTATATAGGTGTTTATAACTACATGAAGATTGGTACTATATAGGTGTTTATAACTACATGAAGGTTGGTACTATATAGGTGTTTATGACTACATGAAGATTGGTGCTATGTATGTGTTTATAACTACATGAAGATTGGTGCTATGTATGTGTTTATAACTACATGAAGATTGGTGCTATGTATGTGTTTATAACTACATGAAGATTGGTGCTATGTATGTGTTTATAACTACATGAAGATCGGTACGTGTATATTACTCCAGTTTGAATGATATTACAAATGTGTATTAATGCAGTGTTAATGAAGGTACTAACGTATGTTAGTATGACTAACTACACTTTGAATAATGTACTGATACCTGATTAATTGTCCTTGGTCATTTGTTTCTTTACAGTTAGACGATCTGGTATTAATTATGATCTACGAACTATTTATTCATATTTTTAGTGTCGTTCCTTTAAAATTATTCTGAATAGTGCAAATTAAAGAACAAAGTTAGGCGTTTTTCTCAACTGTATCTGACCCTCAATGGAATAAACACCTTGAAGTGGTTTATCATTATAAAAGTATATTTTGTTATTTATCGCATTAGGAAACACACCCAAAATAAGTGTATAGTTACGTGTTGTTTTTTACTCTGTAATTTGTTATTGATATAACTAGGATGAGAAACTGGGTTATGTTTGTCATTACGTTTTCCTCACCTTTATCTAACACTGAATAGGACGACAATAGGTGTACCGTTTTTCTAATTCGTTACCAGTCCTTACTACAATTAGCTCCTAAGATAGGTGTATCGTTACGTTTTCTTTTTTTCCACTTGTGGTTAATCCTGGTTATATATGACGTAATCTTAATGTTGCGTTATATATTTAGTGTTTTTTGGTTTGTTTTTTGACAACGTCAGAGCGGTTGAAGTAGGAACTCACTTGATTGTTTTACCCTACGCTGAATAATGATATGTGGTATGTTTAATATCCGTGCTGGGATCTTTGGGTTATTTTATAATTTTAACAAGACCATCGAATGTCACCTTTCTTTATAGTTTAACATGACTTTCCAAAGTTCAAATCATTTAGAAAATTACTTTTCTTGCGTTTGAGTTTTATTAAAGTGTTAAAACGTCAATTAGTTTTATCAATCATTTCATTTCTAGCCTTTTAAAATATTAGTTTTAAACATCTGCCTGCTACATTATTACTTGTTAAAAGCAAGAACACACAATGGGCTATCTGTGCTGTGCCCACTACTGGTACAGACACCGAGTGTTTAGCCCTATATGTTTTCAGACTTACCTCTGAGGGAGTTAGATTTATACTTTTATTCTAAATGAGATTACATATTGAC
This sequence comes from Tachypleus tridentatus, assembly GCF_004210375.1. Lineage (NCBI taxonomy): Eukaryota > Metazoa > Arthropoda > Merostomata > Xiphosura > Limulidae > Tachypleus > Tachypleus tridentatus. The sequence continues at coordinate 45,017,837 of NC_134827.1, read as the reverse complement.
ATTTTACTAGGACTCTCAACCAAGTTTTGAAACCCTTAAGAGCACATGTGTAATATCATAATTCTACTCGCCCAATGACCCGGGCAACACCTCTCTTGCTGTGGTTATATCATTATCGTTCTGGGGGGGTCGTCCAATAAACACATCAAAGGGTAGATTCATTGCACCAAAACAGTGATTTCCATGTGGGGTACCAGTTTTATTGTTAGCTCAAGCCGTGAGAGGGCAACTGGTATAAAGAAAGGAGAAACGTTAACAGGCAAATCGCAAGTTTCTGTGTAGTGTAATACACCTGAAGTTTGTAGTAAGGCGCTAAGAGACTGAAGATGAACCTAGCATCATTGGCGGCTATATTTTATACTGGTTAGGAAATCCAACAGAGAGACTACATTATATCACGGCAAGGGTCCTATCACGTGACCTTATATTCTTTATTTACATTATACTAACAAGTCTCACGACTTGTTACACCAAGTAGGGATTCATGCTGAGCTCAATGCTAGAACTGTTTACCTTTCTCTGCAGGCTATCGCAAGACGATTTCTCTTTCGACTCCATCGGTTTTGGTAAATGGAAACACTGGCTATGATCTGTTTCTTACATTCTGATAAGCAAGTGAAATACATAAATCCACTTCATCAGACATGGCATAATATCAGTAGTGCTATCTCAAGATGGTGGTTTCATCATCCAGCCTAGTGGGATTCTCATGTCTAAGCGGGAAATATTACTTGATATTAGGTTTACTTGTGCTTGTAGGGAAACACTTTCATCGCTTATACTCATGAAAACATGGAGTAATTAATAGGTAACCCGAAACGTTTTAAATAGGGCGATGCCCACTATTTCTATCCCCTCAAGGCTACCTCCAAACCCTCATAAAATTCTTCTTTATTAAGAATATTAAAGGAAGCAAGTCCACGCTAGTCAGGTGGTACTCGCCCTCACTAGACGAAGCGCAGGCAGCACCACCTGTGGAGAAGTGACTCCCTACAGTGAGTACATCCTCTAACGTCCGATGTCAAAAGATCCAAATATACGTGATTGGAGCAGTCTAATTAGACCGGTTAACTCAGCGATGATCGATAGAGACTAGAGTTGACTGGGCTTCGGTACAAGGATCTAAATATCTCAGCAACGGTAATAAATGCCATCGTTCCGGATTTCCATTTACTGCTGAAGATAAGTCTCTCTCGATCTTTGAAGGATGGATTTTATCTTAAAATATAGCCCTCTTCTTGTCCTAGCGTGTTCGATTAAACTAATACAGGCTTCGCTGAGGCAAAATAATTTCTTATTTGTAATGTCATCGAGTCATCACTTTCCACATGAAAGGACAAGCAATAATAATTCAGGTCCTAGACATAACCTACCACTGGCACCAAGATTCGATATAACTCGATCACCGTTATCCTATCTGTTTCCAAAGTGTATTGATGTTTCTTGTGATGAATAAATAACTGAAGTGTTTTATTTTCAACAGCTATAATCAATCAAAGAAGTCAATATCATGTCTGTAAGGTTAGTTCAACACCGTAGTCAATATCATGTCTGTAAGGTTAGTTCAACACCGTAGTCAATATCATGTCTGTAAGGTTAGTTCAACACCGTAGTCAATATCATGTCTGTAATGTTAGTTCAACACCGTAGTCAATATCATGTCTGTAAGGTTAGTTCAACACCGTAGTCAGTATATCGTGTCTGTAAGGTTAGTTCAACACCGTAGTCAGTATATCGTGTCTGTAAGGTTAATTCAACACCGTAGTCAATATCATGTCTGTAATGTTAGTTCAACACCGTAGTCAATATCATGTCTGTAAGGTTAGTTCAACACTACAGTCAATATCGTGTCTGTAGGGTTAGTTCAACACAGTAGTCAATATCATGTCTGCAAGGTTAGTTCAACACAGTAGTAAATATCATGTCTGTAAGGTTAGTTCAACACTACAGTCAATATCATGTCTGTAAGGTTAGTTCAACACTACAGTCAATATCGTGTCTGTAGGGTTAGTTCAACACAGTAGTCAATATCATGTCTGCAAGGTTAGTTCAACACCATAGTCAATATCATGTCTGTAAGGTTAGTTCAACACAGTAGTCAATATCATGTCTGTAAGGTTAGTTCAACACTACAGTCAATATCGTGTCTGTAGGGTTAGTTCAACACAGTAGTCAATATCATGTCTGCAAGGTTAGTTCAACACCATAGTCAATATCATGTCTGTAGGGTTAGTTCAACACCGTAGTCAATATCATGTCTGTAAGGTTAGTTCAACACCGTAGTCAATATCGTTTCTGTAGGGTTAGTTCAACACCATAGTCAATATCATGTCTGTAAGGTTAGTTCAACACTGTAGTCAATATCGTGTCTGTAAGGTTAGTTCAACACCGTAGTCAATATCATGTCTGTTAGGTTAGTTCAACACCGTAGTCAATATCATGTCTGTAGGGTTAGTTCAACACCGTAGTCAATATCATGTCTGTAAGGTTAGTTCAACACCGTAGTCAATATCATGTCTGTAATGTTAGTTCAACACCGTAGTCAATATCATGTCTGCAAGGTTAGTTCAACACCGTAGTCAATATCATGTCTGTAAGGTTAGTTCAACACAGTAGTCAATATCATGTCTGTAAGGTTAGTTCAACACCGTAGTCAGTATATCGTGTCTGTAAGGTTAGTTCAACACCGTAGTCAATATCATGTCTGTAGGGTTAGTTCAACACAGTAGTCAATATCATGTCTGCAAGGTTAGTTCAACACCATAGTCAATATCATGTCTGTAAGGTTAGTTCGACACAGTAGTCAATATCGTGTCTGTATGGATAAGTCAACAGTGTAGTCAGTATTGTGTCTGTAGTAGTTAATTCAACTGTATTTAATTATACTAACTGAAGTAGATAATTCACTTGTACTCAGTTATACTAACTCAATTAATTCAACTGTATTCAATCATACCAACTGAAGCAGTTCGACCTACTTGGTCATACTAACTGAAGTGTGTAACTCCGTGTCTTGAAACTCACGTTTCAAGTTGTACTTAATAAGTAAGTGTAGATATAGTTATGTTTTGCTCAGATTTCTTTTAGAGTAGGTATTTTTGATGTTTTGTGTTAGATCTGACGATAAATGAACATCGCGCACTCCGCTTGTTTTGAAATATTTAAATTAACAGTCTAAAGGTATGTACAGAAGTTATTTACACTATCTTTATCATAGTTGTATCTTAAATAATATTCGGTTACTTTCTTGTCAAATCAAAGTAGGCTAATTCAACTGCTTTAGAATTCAGTTGACAGGCCTAACTATTTCACTATATTTTTACCTTAAGTACTATTAGTGTATAATTCATTTATTCTCTCTCTCTCTTTCTTTTATTTTATTGTAGCGATAAATAATTCACTTAAACTGTAGTTTAGTTACTGCAGTTCTATCCTGACTTCCAATATTCATCTGCTAGTTTAGGCCTACCTCTAATAAACGTCAGTCCATACAGTCAAGTTCAAATGTTCTAGAGCACACTTTCACGAGAAAAATTATTATTCTAAAATGTCAAAAAACTGTTAATCTCACTTTAACATATTAACCGTTAGGCTAATCACTCCCAAGACGATTAATTTTCGGTTTTCTAACCTTTCTTTAACGGAAAGTGTCTTATTTTTCTTGCTTTCTTCCCGCCCTTGTTATTCTGTCTGCTTGTCGCTATTTATAAAGTCTGTTGCTTAGACCTTCTAGAAAAGTTCACATCCTCGACACAAAGTGTTTCACGCGACGTTCGATAGCCTCGATAGCAATAACTTACAAATACAGCTTCCAAGAATCTGCTGCTTTTAACTCTCTTATATTAAAAAACAACAACAAAAAATTAAAGAATTATAAAATATTAACTCACAGAATAAATTATTTAATATCTATAGAGTTTGTTTTTTTTATATCTGACAATCATTTCTTCTAAACCATACTAACTGAAGTAGGTGAGTTAACTGTACTGGAAAGCTTTTAAGATAGGAGCTTGATAAAATAGCAAGGAAAAGTATTTGATGTTTCAACTACGCCTAAGTTTTGTTATTTTACAGTGCATCAGTTTATAACGTTTGTTTTGTTTCACTAATCACTCAAATCCTATGCTCATTTGTAATGTGTGACAGTGTAAAACTATAGGATTGATAATAATTAATCATAGAAAAATAAAGTAATACAACCCACAGGGAAGTATTAATAGTATTAAGAAAGTGCTATGTGTCGTATCATAGAAACGTAAGTTTTTATTTTGAAACATAAGTAGATATATTCTTCAAAACCTATCAGAAATCAGTACAAGTTTGTTATTTCTATTAAATTTATTTTTTGTCTAATAATTTATCTAAAGAGTGACTATTTATTAAGTAACTTAATTATTATAATTATAATTGAATAATTCAATTTAATTTACAATATTTCATATTTTTGTGCTCGCATCTTATTCATTTTATACGAAGTAACCTGACCTTCAGTCGGCAAGGGATAATTAGGGTTAGGTGGCAATGGTCCACATGGGGCTAAACGTTACCTGTGTGACTAGGGGCAACCATTAGCCTCCACCCCGAGGACTACGGCGCTAAGTCTCATGCTGTGCCAACTGGGGGTTGGGGTTGCTCAACGGCAGGTGGCCCTAGTGTCAAGAGTATTCCGCACCTGGTGAATGTTCATGGAAATAATTCAACTGAAAAGAAAAAAATGGATGTAGAATTTGGCGTCCTATGGAGCAGATGATAAATTTGTTCGTAAGAAGAAAACTTCTCTACTCGAGTAATTCTTTTCAACAACAATGTCGGACAAGAGAGACAGACTTTATGTCTGTCTCCGGAATCTGTATCTGTATTTCACACTGATGACACCGTCTGGCGGCGTTTTATGGAAGCTAATCAATTCTACCGTCTATATACATTTTGAAAACCTGACTATCTACACAGTTTTAAGAAAACCATACATGCGTGACGAGTTTAATTTATAGAAGAAATAAACCCAAAAGTCAGAAAGCCACGTGGTTTCTTTGTGTGAGTGTTCCCTCCACTTCATTTTATCTTCCGCGGTGAGTTGCTTTGGTCTTAACCAGAAGGAAACTGTTCGCTGAATTTGTAAATACGTAGAGATTGTTTATAAGGAGACCTCTATGTACGTATTGACGTACAATCAAGTGTATAATTTCAAATATCCTCTCGAATGCCACAATAACAACATTTAGGCCCATAATATTAATGTCAATGTATACAAATTAATAGCAGAAGAAATGAGCAGAGAATGTGTGAAATAAATTCTCAAAATCAGTGTGTTTGCACGAGACGTCAGCGACTTGTTTCTTACGGTATTTCACGTGGAAGTTTGTATGAGACCAATGTTCAAATCGTATTTCAACAGTCAGTATACGGAGATAATGATAAACGTGACGTAACAACTTCATCTCTGCGTCTGTCAACTTAACATGTAAACCACTTCTTTCTTTACTAAAAACAAGTCGCACACAAGTCTTAAGTTAAACTTAAGTTCAAATTGGATCCACAAACAATTATTAATTTCAACAGATGTTATTTTTACCTATAACAGTTAAACTTTTATGAAGATACACGATAAGAAAATGGACAATTTTATATTAAATGGGCATGATACGTTAGATAGGTATGATTTGAAATGGTGGTAAGGGTTCATAGCTTAATGTAAGACATACGTTTTACACTAGTTCGAGTTTAATATTTACCAACAATATTTCAAATGAAAAAAAAAAAAAGGAAAACAGACACCTTCTTTCTTCAAGCACGTGTTATTAAATCAACGCTCAGTTATCGATGTTTTTTTGTTTACTTACAAATTAGTTGATCTTGTATAAGGATAGCCGTCTGTTTCACTCATCTCTATTTCTCTGATTTTCTTTCGTTAGCCTAATACTTTACCGGAACAGGTTGTCATATATTAGGTTGCAAACACCTGTGAGTTACTGATACAAGAAAAATATCTCCATTCGATGAAACTCAACCATAAATTACTGACATTAATAAACCTTAATGGATATATCTTTATACGATGTAACATCTTCACAAGCACTGACATTCCTATACCTTAACGGATATATCTTTATACGATGTAACAACCTCACAAGCACTGACATTACTATTCCTTAACGGATACATCTTTATACGATGTAACAACCTCACAAGCACTGACGTTACTATACCTTAACGGATATATCTTTATACGATGTAACAACCTCACAAGCACTGACGTTACTATACCTTAACGGATACATCTTTATACGATGTAACAACCTCACAAGCACAGACATTAATATACCTTAACGGATATATCTTTATACGATGTAACAACTTCACAAGCACTGACATTACTATACCTTAACGGACATATACCTTAACGGATATATCTTTATACGATGTAACAACCTCACAAGCACTGACATTACTATTCCTTAACGGATATATCTTTATACGATGTAACAACCTCACAAGCACTGACATTACTATACCTTAACGGATATATCTTTACATTACATATTTTATAAAAATTGGTATAATGACCACAGTGAATAATTGGTCAGAACAAACATTAATAAGTATATCTGGGGTAATATCTATTATAGCAACTAACATTAATAACTCTGGTATAAGTAATAACTTCTTGGGTCCAAACCTAACTGTACATACGAAATGTTTGCAGGTGGATGTTATGTGTAAACATTTCGTATCTGTAGAAGTAAAGTGTTTACAAAGGTAACATCCAAACCTATCTGTACACTTGAGGTACTTATGACGCAAGACATATGGCTTTCTGTACACTGTATTGTTAACGTCAGTTGTAAGATTGATTAGATATAACATAGCTGCACAACGAAGCAGTGATTGTGGTTCTAATGACCTGTGGTAACAAAATCCGTTTACAGCAATTAAATAAGACATGTTACACTTTATCGTTTCAGAATCTAAATACTTATATGTTCCTTAAAAATAAATCATGAACCACCCAATAATTTATATCGATTTTCATTGTTTTTAAAAGTAGTCGAATCATTCGCAATTTGCCAGTTATTATAACTCAAACTTCTACGTTCTTACCCAAATGTAACAGCATTTATTTCCAGAAACTTTTATTTTGACCCGAAAATAACTTCTTCAGAGGAGCTGAATTTCTTACTTGGAAAATTATACGTCCTCTGAGGCAGAGTATGGACGTGAGCCTCGAGTTAACTACAATAATTTGATAGAAAATAGTCCCAGCGTTTTGACGTTCATCCATCATATTGCCTACCACCAACAGTTTGGACTAAGGAACAATTTTGGAATTATTTTAAACTCTGGTTTGATCTAAAGCGAAAGCAATTGTTTCTGTCTTCTAACCAGTTTCATGTGAGGTTGTCTTGAAAGAGAGGTCTTGTGTAATGGGCTCGTTAAGGTTCTACACCGTAGTTTGTTATGATCTTTTAATTCGTCGACTTAAAGAACAAAAATTTTACGTGTTCGGAAATTCCAAGATTAGGTGAAATTTACACTTACTCACGATTAAGGTTAGAGGTCAATCACGCTTTTCATTTTAGTCACTTGGGGGACCTGTGTATATTCTACGTCCTTTGATGTCAAACTATTGACACGATATCACATGTCTTATCTTAAAGACAGGTATTATTCACGTGGTTTTCTGTAAAATATTTCATGTTCAGATGTTCAGTTGTTTCTGATAAGTGTTTGTACATCAAGTAATGAAGACGATGGTGAGAGAATTACATGACGTAGGACGTAAAACCCTTTTTGTAGACGATGATGAGAAAGTCACATGACGTAGGACGTAAAACCTTTTGGTACACGATAATGAGAGAATTACATGACGTAGGACGTAAAACCCTTTTGGTAGGCGATAATGAGAGAGTTATACGACGTAGGACGTAAAACACATTCTGGTATACAATGGCTAGAGATACACGATCCCAGTAAACAGGTATCCTTGAGTGCTATAAACAAAATAGGAAAGTAACCTATTGACAGTAGCATTGACAAATTTAAGTATGAACTCAAAATCTTCGTCATAAGATATGAGTAATAGACGAGAAAATGTTTACTCAATGAATTATGCCTTAACCAAAGTTTATAAAAATTGCTTTGTTTATAAACCCAGTCTCTGACATAATTCTACAATAATTATTTTGTTTATCAATCCAAGATCAGGTTTTATACTTCAATGTCAGTAGCATCTTTCATTTTTTTTCACTTCTTCTCACACGTGTACTATTTGATAAGATTGTCTATTTTCATCAAATCTGCAGCCCATCCATTACCACGTTAACGTCACTACAAAATCTATATTTATGCTCTGAGTTTCTCTACACGTTTGTTTTCCCTTGTACATTACCTTTACCTCAGTAATTTGTTTTCACTGCAAGTTGTTTTGTTAACATGTTTTATATTGCACAGTTACCCAATAAACAGTTAATGTTAAAAAAGTGTGACTTCATTTCACTTGTTCAAGTTGCAAACATAAAATGGAGTGTGAAGTGAATATACTAGCAACCTAGAGAGACAACGAAGACAGTTTAACTTTAAATTTAGATAAAACAACACGACCAAGATGACGTTCAGAAAGTTGGCCCATCTAAAAGAAATACGAAAACAAAAGTATGTCATTCATATGGAAAAGTATGTTCTAGAACATGAAAATGGATTATTTACCTATTATATCAAGCACATTAACAACACGTCCTCAGAATGTACGTGGTAGAATCGTAGACCTGACATTGAAGGGTCGTACTGAGGTATAAATAACACAATAACTTCGATATGAGAAGATGGAATTTTAAATTTATGATGAAAAAATGAGTAAAAGTTAGGAAATGAATATGATATTTCAAATCAATTTGCTATTCGGTAGATAAAAATATAATATCTTATTGTGAATTATTCGGTAGATAAAAACAGAATATCTTATTGCGAATTATTCGGTAAATAAAAATAGAATACCTTATTGTGAATTATTCTGTAGATAAAAATATAATATCTTATTGTGAATTATTTGGTAGATAAAAATATAATATAATATTGTGAATTATTCGGTAAATAAAAATATAATATCTTATTGCAAATTTTTCGGTAGATAAAAATAGAATATCTTATTGTGAATTATTCGGTAGATAAAAATATAATATCTTATTGCGAATTATTCGGTAGATAAAAATAGAATATCTTATTGTGAATTATTCGGTAGATAAAAATATAATATCTTATTGTGAATTATTCGGTAAATAAAAATAGAATATCTTATTGTGAATTATTCGGTAGATAAAAATATAATATCTTATTGTGAATTATTCGGTAGATAAAAATAGAATATCTTATTGTGAATTATTCGGTAGATAAAAATATAATATAATATTGTGAATTATTCGGTAGATAAAAATATAATATCTTATTGCGAATTATTCGGTAAATAAAAATAGAATATCTTATTGTGAATTATTCGGTAGATAAAATTATAATATCTTATTGTGAATTATTCGGTAGATAAAAATATAATATCTTATTGCGAATTATTCGGTAGATAAAAATAGAATATCGTATTGTGAATTATTCGGTAGATAAAAATATAATATCTTATTGCAAATTATTCGGTAGATAAAAATAGAATATCTTATTGTGAATTATTCGGTAGATAAAAATATAATATCTTATTGCGAATTATTCGGTAGATAAAAATAGAATAACTTATTGTGAATTATTCGGTAGATAAAAAATATAATATCTTATTGCGAATTATTCGGTAGATAAAAATAGAATATCTTATTGTGAATTATTCGGTAGATAAAAATATAATATCTTATTGCGAATTATTCGGTAGATAAAAATAGAATATCTTATTGTGAATTATTCGGTAGATAAAAATAGAATATCTTATTGTGAATTATTAACCATATATTATTAAATGTGAACTGTTAACCTAACACTGTTCCTAGATACATATCTTGTTCATAACAGTCACACGTAGTTAGCTTGATAAATACAAAACAGACTGATACGTCACCATAGTTACAGATAACTATAGAGATACATTAAATACCGGTAAAAAAGTTATTACGTTTTTGAAAAAAAATTGACTTAAAAATTGGTTTTATGTTTTTTAATTTCTTTGAATGTGGGGATCATATTGACTGTTTAGTTTTTACTGGGCTTTTTAAGTTCGTCAAGAAACTTTACTAGTCTGAAGGTGTTTCTAACAGCATAAGGTTGTCTGAATGGGGCTTTAATGAAGCAAAATGTTTAATTACTGTCACCTGTCTGCCAGAATTTCTATAGAAACCTACAATTAGGGGATTCATTAACAAGACAACACGAGAGTTGCAGGGGTCTGAACGTCGACCGAAGCCAGGTCGAGAATGGATCATCGGTAATACAACAATCTACAGTACTGCACGCCCATGCAGACATTTTTTTCTTAACTTTTCAAGTAGATCGCTTTATCGTAAATTATGGACGGCCCCGAGGTAAAGAAGACAACGTGAATATAAGCTGTAGGTAGTTATGAGCTTCGTCTGACGAACGAGAATACAAAACAACCAATCAGAAAAACCCGAACACCTGGTGGTCGACTACACTGGTTTTATATATTTCATTCTACTTAATGTTCACTCGGCCGATAATTTATCTTTTCTCAATTTGCATAGTTTTAAAAGTTGTAACATATCTAATGAGCAAGGTTAGAAAGGTAAAGTCGTCATAACTTATAAGGCAGATCTGTTTATTCTTCAGGGTCCATGATGTGTTTGTCATTATCGCATAAACCATTATTCGTATTCATAACGAGCACGTGGATTGAAGCGAGAAGACTCGTGCGGTGAACACTTATAGCTCCATCTATTTATCCACACAAACTTTCTATTTGTTCACTCCTAAACACTTACAATAGATGCTCATGAATCGTTACGATTATTGAGTTACAACAATGATTTGCGGAACAAAGTTCGCGAATTTCTTTCTATCAGGAAACACTTGTGAGCTCTGCAAAGTGAGGGGGTTTCCCCCACTCGTTTCCATCACGGCTTCAGTTTCGCTCGTTATCTTATCTCTCCAAGGTGAAAATGGATCACCGCTGTAGCTCACCCGTTCTGACTTGTATCCCACATTTCACTAACTCCATGCATTTAAATGGAACTTTCACACTAAGAACGTATAAAATACGGTCACGCCTAGAAGCAACAAGGAGCGACCCTTTATTACTCTAGATACAGCTTATACTTGAAGAAAGGATACATTCTAACAGGACCGTGTTACTTGCAATGTTCTATCTTGTCTTTAAATGTGAATGTTTAACCAATAATCAACAACAGTGTAGCTATTTCTGTCTCTCAATCAGAGTTATTCTAGTTGCTTCACTATCTGTATATAAATTTATAAAAAGCTGAAACGTTGGAAGGGGAGAGACAGCAATGTATCAAAATAATTGTCTAAAAACCAATATAAACGCAATAAAATATTATTCAACAATACTTCACACAATAGCAAGTAATTTATTTACATACAGCATCTATGGAACAGAATGTTACACTTGACACTTTATATAACGTTTATGGACAAGAATGGTACACTTGTGCCCTTTGACTCACGGAAACTGAACACAATGGTACACGTGTACACTTTAATTGTACAGTTGAAATGAAAATATGTTTGTTTTACGGAATACTCCCACAGAAACAACTTGTAAGATAGCTACATGAAACAGAATACCCCACACACACACACTAGTTGTAAGATAGCTACATAAAACAGAATACCCCCCCACACACTAGTTGTGAGATAGCTACATGAAACAGAATACCCCACACACAAACAAGTTGTGAGATAGCTACATAAAACAGAATACCCCACACACAAACTATTTGTGAGATAGCTACATGAAACAGAATACCCCCCACACACACTAGTTGTAAGATAGCTACATAAAACAGAATACCCCCACACACACACTAGTTGTGAGATAGCTACATAAAACAGAATACCCCACACAAACAAGTTGTGAGATAGCTACATGAAACAGAATACCCCACACAAACAAGTTGTGAGATAGCTACATGAAACAGAATACCCCACACACAAACAAGTTGTGAGATGGCTACATGAAACAGAATACCCCACACACAAACAAGTTGTGAGATAGCTACATGAAACAGAATACCCCCCACACACACACTAGTTGTGAGATAGCTACATAAAACAGAATACCCCCCCCACACACACACTAGTTGTGAGATAGCTACATAAAACAGAATACCCCCACACACCCTAGTTGTGAGATAGCTACATAAAACAGAATACCCCCCACACACACACTAGTTGTGAAATAGCTACATGAAACAGAATACCCCACACACAAACAAGTTGTGAGATAGCTACATGAAACAGAATACCCCACACACAAACTATTTGTGAGATAGCTACATGAAACAGAATACCCCCCACACACAAACAAGTTGTGAGATAGCTACATGAAACAGAATACCCCACACACAAACAAGTTGTGAGATAGCTACATAAAACAGAATACCCCCCCCACACACACACACTAGTTGTGAGATAGCTACATAAAACAGAATACCCCCACACACCCTAGTTGTGAGATAGCTACATAAAACAGAATACCCCACACACACACACTAGTTGTGAGATAGCTACATGAAACAGAATACCCCACACACAAACAAGTTGTGAGATAGCTACATAAAACAGAATACCCCACACACAAACTATTTGTGAGATAGCTACATGAAACAGAATACCCCACACACAAACTATTTGTGAGATAGCTACATAAAACAGAATACCCCCACACACACACTAGTTGTGAGATAGCTACATAAAACAGAATACCCCACACACAAACAAGTTGTGAGATAGCTACATGAAACAGAATACCCCACACACACACACTAGTTGTGAGATAGCTACATAAAACAGAATACCCCCACACACACACACTAGTTGTGAGATAGCTACATAAAACAGAATACCCCCACACACCCTAGTTGTGAGATAGCTACATAAAACAGAATACCCCCCCACACACACTAGTTGTGAAATAGCTACATGAAACAGAATACCCCACACACAAACAAGTTGTGAGATAGCTACATGAAACAGAATACCCCACACACAAACTATTTGTGAGATAGCTACATGAAACAGAATACCCCACACACAAACTATTTGTGAGATAGCTACATGAAACAGAATACCCCCACACACAAACAAGTTGTGAGATAGCTACATGAAACAGAATACCCCACACACAAACAAGTTGTGAGATAGCTACATAAAACAGAATACCCCCCCCACACACACACACTAGTTGTGAGATAGCTACATAAAACAGAATACCCCCACACACCCTAGTTGTGAGATAGCTACATAAAACAGAATACCCCCCACACACACACTAGTTGTGAGATAGCTACATGAAACAGAATACCCCACACACAAACAAGTTGTGAGATAGCTACATAAAACAGAATACCCCACACACAAACTATTTGTGAGATAGCTACATGAAACAGAATACCCCACACACACACACTAGTTGTAAGATAGCTACATAAAACAGAATACCCCCCACACACACTGGTTGTGAGATAGCTACATAAAACAGAATACCCCACACAAACAAGTTGTGAGATAGCTACATGAAACAGAATACCCCACACACAAACAAGTTGTGAGATAGCTACATGAAACAGAATACCCCACACACACACACTAGTTGTGAGATAGCTACATAAAACAGAATACCCCCACACACACTAGTTGTGAGATAGCTACATAAAACAGAATACCCCCACACATCCTAGTTGTGAGATAGCTACATAAAACAGAATACCCCCCACACACACACTAGTTGTGAAATAGCTACATGAAACAGAATACCCCACACACAAACAAGTTGTGAGATAGCTACATGAAACAGAATACCCCACACACAAACTATTTGTGAGATAGCTACATGAAACAGAATACCCCACACACAAACTATTTGTGAGATAGCTACATGAAACAGAATACCCCACACACAAACTATTTGTGAGATAGCTACATGAAACAGAATACCCCCCACACACAAACAAGTTGTGAGATAGCTACACGAAACAGAATACCCCACACACAAACAAGTTGTGAGATAGCTACATAAAACAGAATACCCCCCACACACACACTAGTTGTGAGATAGCTACATAAAACAGAATACCCCCACACACCCTAGTTGTGAGATAGCTACATAAAACAGAATACCCCACACAAACAAGTTGTGAGATAGCTACATGAAACAGAATACCCCACACAAACAAGTTGTGAGATAGCTACATGAAACAGAATACCCCACACACAAACAAGTTGTGAGATAGCTACATGAAACAGAATACCCCACACACAAACAAGTTGTGAGACAGCTACATGAAACAGAATACCCCCCACACACACACTAGTTGTGAGATAGCTACATAAAACAGAATACCTCCCCCCACACACACAAACTAGTTGTGAGATAGCTACATAAAACAGAATACCCCCACACACCCTAGTTGTGAGATAGCTACATAAAACAGAATACCCCACACACACACACTAGTTGTGAAATAGCTACATAAAACAGAATACCCCACACACACTAGTTGTGAGATAGCTACATAAAACAGAATACCCCCACACACACTAGTTGTGAGATAGCTACATAAAACAGAATACCCCCACACACCCTAGTTGTGAGATAGCTACATAAAACAGAATACCCCACACACACACACTAGTTGTGAAATAGCTACATAAAACAGAATACCCCACACACACTAGTTGTGAGATAGCTACATAAAACAGAATACCCCCACACACACTAGTTGTGAGATAGCTACGTGAAACAGAATACCCCCACACACACTAGTTGTGAGATAGCTACATAAAACAGAATACCCCACACACACTAGTTGTGAGATAGCTACGTGAAACAGAATACCCCCACACACACTAGTTGTGAGATAGCTACATAAAACAAAATACCCCCACACAAACTAGTTGTAAGATAGATACATAAAACAGAATACCCCCACACACCCTAGTTGTGAGATAGCTACATAAAACAGAATACCCCACACACACAAGTTGTGAGCTAGCTACATAAAACAGAATACCCCACACACACACAAGTTGTGAGATAGCTACATAAAAGCTTTCTGTGCACAGTTCTTTTCCTAAAGTGATAATACCGTTTTACACTGGGATAAACTAGTCCCTAGAAACCACTGCAAGATGTAATTCTCTTTATCTCTTTAACTGTTTGTAGAAATTAGTTATATTGCATATAAGAAGTTTCTAACTTGAGGTCACTAAGATCTAAACTAACCTCACTTGGCATCCCAACTACTGATTTGATGGAAATCTTAGACAATAAGTAGAAAGTATAAATAAAGGTCTGTCCAAAATCGCCCCCCGCTAGTACGTCAGTATGTCTCCGGACTTACAACGCTAAAATCAGGGGTTCGATAACCTTCGGTGGGCTCAGTAGATAGCCCAATATGACTTTGCTATAAGAAAACACGTCTGTCTAAAAGTACAGCTCTTTCCGGTAACATGGAATACTTCTAAATGGCTCCAGGCCAACCTAGATCTGTCTTGTCATTCTCAGCTTGGTAAACACTGTCAATCGTACTATAAAGATAATCCATTATGTATGTGTCTAAGTATTGGCATCTATCACCTAGAGTTGGCCTGCTACATTACAGCCATTTTAGTGTCGTGACTGATATCCGTCCCTATGGTGAAGAAGAGCTTTTTATTTTAAATAAAAACACCTTCATATAGCGATACATTTCTACAGTTTTGTAGAATAACAGACTGTTCATTTAGAGACACAAACACTTAAACTGTTCAATTATTATATTTTAAATATACATATGACGTAGTCACTAGAGATTTAATAACAAAAGACAGAAATGATAGAACATTATCAAACAAGACCGTTAAACACGTGTTGCTTCCTCTAAAGGGAAATGGAGCTTGTATTGAACAAGGCAACTTTTGTTTTCTTTAAACACAATATAATTATGTTTAAACACTATACGATTATGTCATGTTTAGACACTATATGATTATGTCATGTTTAAACACTATACGATTATGTCATGTTTAAACACTATATGATTATGTCATGTTTAAACACTATGTGATTATGTCATGTTTAGACACTATGTGATTATGTCATGTTCAGACACTATATGATTATGTCATGTTTAAACAGTATACGATTATGTCATGTTTAAACACTATATGATTATGTCATGTTTAGACACTATACGATCATGTCATGTTTAGACACTATGTGATTATGTCATGTTCAGACACTATATGATTATGTCATGTTTAAACACTATGTGATTATGTCATGTTTAGACACTATACGATCATGTCATGTTTAGACACTATGTGATTATGTCATATTTAAACACTATGTGATTATGTTATGTTTAGACACCATATGATTATGTCATGTTTAGACACTATGTGATTATGTCATGTTTAGACACTATATGATTATGTTATGTTTAGACACTATGTGATTATGTTATGTTTAAACACTATATGATTATGTTATGTTTAAACAGTATGTGATTATGTCATATTTAGACACTATGTGATTATGTCATGTTTAGACACTATGTGATTATGTCATGTTTAGACACTATATGATTATGTCATGTTTAGACACTATGTGATTATGTCATGTTTAGACACTATGTGATTATGTCATGTTTAGACACTATGTGATTATGTCATGTTTAAACACTACACGATTATGTCATGTTTAGACACTATGTGATTATGTCATGTTTAGACACTATACGATTATGTCATGTTTAGACACTATGTGATTATGTCATGTTTAAACACTATACGATTATGTCATGTTTAAACAGTATGTGATTATGTCATGTTTAAACACTATACGATTATGACATGTTTAAACAGTATGTGATTATGTCATGTTTAAACACTAGATAATTATGTCATGTTTAAACACTATGTGATTATGTCATGTTTAAACACTATGTGATTATGTTATGTTTAGACACTATATGATTATGTCATGTTTAGACACTATATGATTATGTCATGTTTAAACAGTATGTGATTATGTCATGTTTAGACACTATGTGATTATGTCATGTTTAGACACTATGTGATTATGTCATGTTTAAACACTATATGATTATGTCATGTTTAAACACTATGTGATTTTGTCATGTTTAAACACTATATGATTATGTTATGTTTAAACACTATGTGATTATGTCATGTTTAAACACTGTGTGATTATGTCATGTTTAGACACTATATGATTATGTCATGTTTAAACAGTATACGATTATGTCATGTTTAAACACTATATGATTATGTCATGTTTAGACACTATACGATCATGTCATGTTTAGACACTATGTGATTATGTCATGTTTAGACACTATGTGATTATGTCATGTTTAGACACTATACGATCATGTCATGTTTAGACACTATGTGATTATGTCATGTTTAGACACTATGTGATTGTGTTATGTTTAAACACTATGTGATTATGTCATGTTTAGACACTATGTGATTATGTCATGTTTAGACACTATGTGATTATGTCATGTTTAAACACTGCACGATTATGTCATGTTTAGACACTATGTGATTATGTCATGTTTAGACACTATACGATTATGTCATGTTTAGACACTATGTGATTATGTCATGTTTAAACACCATACGATTATGTCATGTTTAAACAGTATGTGATTATGTCATGTTTAAACACTATACGATTATGTCATGTTTAAACAGTATGTGATTATGTCATGTTTAAACACTATATAATTATGTCATGTTTAAACACTATGTGATTATGTCATGTTTAAACACTATGTGATTATGTTATGTTTAGACACTATATGATTATGTCATGTTTAGACACTATATGATTATGTCATGTTTAAACAGTATGTGATTATGTCATGTTTAGACACTATGTGATTATGTCATGTTTAGACACTATGTGATTATGTCATGTTTAAACACTATATGATTATGTCATGTTTAAACACTATGTGATTTTGTCATGTTTAAACACTATATGATTAGGTTATGTTTAAACACTATGTGATTATGTCATGTTTAAACACTGTGTGATTATGTCATGTTTAGACACTATATGATTATGTCATGTTTAAACAGTATACGATTATGTGATGTTTAAACACTATATGATTATGTCATGTTTAGACACTATACGATCATGTCATGTTTAGACACTATGTGATTATGTTATGTTTAAACAGTATGTGATTATGTCATGTTTAGACACTATGTGATTATGTCATGTTTAAACACTATGTGATTATGTCATGTTTAAACACTATGTGATTTTGTCATGTTTAGACACTATGTGATTATGTCATGTTTAAACACTATACGATTATGTCATGTTTAAACAGTATGTGATTATGTCATGTTTAAACACTATACGATTATGTCATGTTTAAACAGTAGGTGATTATGTCATGTTTAAACACTATATAATATGTCATGTTTAAACACTATGTGATTATGTTATGTTTAAACACTATGTGATTATGTTATATTTAGACACTATATGATTATGTCATGTTTAGACACTATATGATTATGTCATGTTTAGACACTATGTGATTATGTCATGTTTAAACACTATGTGATTATGTCATGTTTAGACACTATGTGATTATGTCATGTTTAGACACTATATGATTATGTCATGTTTAGACACTATGTGATTATGTCATGTTTAGACACTATGTGATTATGTCATGTTCAGACACTATATGATTATGTCATGTTTAAACACTATGTGATTATGTCATGTTTAGACACTATGTGATTATGTCATATTTAAACACTATGTGATTATGTCATGTTAAGACACTACGTGATTATGTCATGTTTAGACACTATGTGATTATGTCATGTTTAAACACTATACGATTATGTCATGTTTAAACAGTATGTGATTATGTCATGTTTAAACACTATACGATTATGTCATGTTTAAACAGTAGGTGATTATGTCATGTTTAAACACTATATAATTATGTCATGTTTAAACACTATGTGATTATGTTATGTTTAAACACTATGTGATTATGTTATATTTAGACACTATATGATTATGTCATGTTTAGACACTATATGATTATGTCATGTTTAGACACTATGTGATTATGTCATGTTTAAACACTATGTGATTATGTCATGTTTAGACACTATGTGATTATGTCATGTTTAGACACTATATGATTATGTCATGTTTAGACACTATGTGATTATGTCATGTTTAGACACTATGTGATTATGTCATGTTCAGACACTATATGATTATGTCATGTTTAAACACTATGTGATTATGTCATGTTTAGACACTATGTGATTATGTCATATTTAAACACTATGTGATTATGTTATGTTTAGACACTATATGATTATGTCATGTTTAGACACTATGTGATTATGTCATGTTTAGACACTATATGATTATGTCATGTTTAGACACTATGTGATTATGTCATGTTTAGACACTATGTGATTATGTCATGTTTAAACACTATACGATTATGTCATGTTTAGACACTATGTGATTATGTCATGTTTAGACACTATACGATTATGTCATGTTTAAACACTGTGTGATTATGTCATGTTTAGACACTATATGATTATGTAATGTTTAGACACTATATAATTATGTCATGTTTAAACACTATGTGATAATGTTATGTTTAGACACTATATGATTATGTCATGTTTAGACACTATATGATTATGTCATGTTTAAACAGTATGTGATTATGTCATGTTTAGACACTATGTGATTATGTCATGTTTAGACACTATGTGATTATGTCATGTTTAAACACTATGTGATTATGTCATGTTTAAACACTATGTGATTTTGTCATGTTTAAACACTATATGATTATGTCATGTTTAAACACTATATGATTATGTCATGTTTAAACACTGTGTGATTATGTCATGTTTAGACACTATATGATTATGTCATGTTTAGACACTATGTGATTATGTCATGTTTAGACACTATATGATTATGTCATGTTTAGACACTATACGATCATGTCATGTTTAAACACTATGTGATTATGTCATGTTTAGACACTATGTGATTATGTCATGTTTAAACACTACACGATTATGTCATGTTTAGACACTATGTGATTATGTCATGTTTAGACACTATACGATTATGTCATGTTTAGACACTATGTGATTATGTCATGTTTAAACACTATACGATTATGTCATGTTTAAACACTATGTGATTATGTCATGTTTAAACACTATGTGATTATGTCATGTTTAGACACTATGTGATTATGTCATGTTTAAACACTACACGATTATGTCATGTTTAGACACTATGTGATTATGTCATGTTTAGACACTATACGATTATGTCATGTTTAGACACTATGTGATTATGTCATGTTTAAACACTATACGATTATGTCATGTTTAAACAGTATGTGATTATGTCATGTTTAAACACTATACGATTATGACATGTTTAAACAGTATGTGATTATGTCATGTTTAAACACTAGATAATTATGTCATGTTTAAACACTATGTGATTATGTCATGTTTAAACACTATGTGATTATGTTATGTTTAGACACTATATGATTATGTCATGTTTAGACACTATATGATTATGTCATGTTTAAACAGTATGTGATTATGTCATGTTTAGACACTATATGATTATGTCATGTTTGACACTATATGATTATGTCATGTTTAGACACTATATGATTATGTCATGTTTAGACACCATGTTATTATGTCATGTTTAAACACTATACGATTATGTCATGTTTAGACACTTTGTGATTATGTCATGTTTAAACACTATACGATTATGTCATGTTTAAACAGTATGTGATTATGTCATGTTTAAACACTATACGATTATGTCATGTTTAAACAGTATGTGATTATGTCATGTTTAAACACTATATAATTGTGTCATGTTTAAACACTATGTGATTATGTTATGTTTAGACACTATATGATTATGTCATGTTTAGACACTATATGATTATGTCATGTTTAGACACTATGTGATTATGTCATGTTTAAACACTATGTGATTATGTCATGTTTAGACACTATGTGATTATGTCATGTTTAGACACTATATGATTATGTCATGTTTAGACACTATGTGATTATGTCATGTTTAGACACTATGTGATTATGTCATGTTCAGACACTATATGATTATGTCATGTTTAAACACTATGTGATTATGTCATGTTTAGACACTATTTGATTATGTCATATTTAAACACTATGTGATTATGTTATGTTTAGACACTATATGATTATGTCATGTTTAGACACTATGTGATTATGTCATGTTTAGACACTATATGATTATGTCATGTTTAGACACTATGTGATTATGTCATGTTTAGACACTATGTGATTATGTCATGTTTAGACACTATGTGATTATGTCATGTTTAAACACTATACGATTATGTCATGTTTAAACACTATTTGATTTTGTCATGTTTAGACACTATACGATCATGTCATGTTTAGACACTATGTGATTATGTCATGTTTAGACACTATACGATCATGTCATGTTTAAACACTATGTGATTATGTCATGTTTAGACACTATGTGATTATGTCATGTTTAGACACTATGTGATTATGTCATGTTTAAACACTATACGATTATGTCATGTTTAAACAGTATGTGATTATGTCATGTTTAAACACTATACGATTATGTCATGTTTAAACAGTATGTGATTATGTCATGTTTAAACACTATGTGATTATGTGATGTTTAGACACTATATGATTATGTCATGTTTAGACACTACATGACTATGTCATGTTTAGACACTATATGATTATGTCATGTTTAGACACTATGTGATTATGTCATGTTTAAACACTATACGATTATGTCATGTTTAGACACTATGTGATTATGTCATGTTTAAACACTATGTGATTTTGTCATGTTTAAACAGTATGTGATTATGTCATGTTTAGACACTATGTGATTATGTCATGTTTAGACACTATACAATCATGTCATGTTTAAACACTATGTGATTATGTCATGTTTAAACACTATGTGATTTTGTCATGTTTAAACAATATGTGATTATGTCATGTTTAAACACTATATGATTATGTTATGTTTAAACACTATTTGATTTTGTCATGTTTAGACACTATACGATCATGTCATGTTTAGACACTATGTGATTATGTCATGTTTAAACACTATACGATTATGTCATGTTTAAACACTATGTGATTATGTCGTGTTTAGACACTATGTGATTATGTTATGTTTAAACAGTATGTGATTATGTCATGTTTAGACACTATGTGAATATGTCATGTTTAGACACTATGTGATTATGTCATATTTAAACACTATGTGATTATGTCATGTTTAGACACTATATGATTATGTTATGTTTAAACACTATGTGATTATGTCATGTTTAGACACTACGTGATTATGTCATGTTTAAACACTATACGATTATGTCATGTTTAGACACTATGTGATTATGTCATGTTTAAACACTATACGATTATGTCATGTTTAAACAGTATGTGATTATGTCATGTTTAAACACTATACGATTATGTCATGTTTAAACAGTATGTGATTATGTCATGTTTAAACACTATATAATTATGTCATGTTTAAACAGTATGTGATTATGTCATGTTTAAACACTATATAATTATGTCATGTTTAAACACTATGTGATTATGTCATGTTTAAACACTATGTGATTATGTTATGTTTAGACACTATATGATTATGTCATGTTTAGACACTATATGATTATGTCATGTTTAAACAGTATGTGATTATGTCATGTTTAGACACTATGCGATTATGTCATGTTTAGACACTATGTGATTATGTCATGTTTAAACACTATGTGATTATGTTATGTTTAGACACTATATGATTATGTCATGTTTAGACACTATATGATTATGTCATGTTTAAACAGTATGTGATTATGTCATGTTTAAACACTGTGTGATTATGTCATGTTTAGACACTATATGATTATGTCATGTTTAAACACTATACGATTATGTCATGTTTAAACAGTATGTGATTATGTCATGTTTAAACACTATATAATTATGTCATGTTTAAACACTATGTGATTATGTCATGTTTAAACACTATGTGATTATGTTATGTTTAGACACTATATGATTATGTCATGTTTAGACACTATATGATTATGTCATGTTTAAACAGTATGTGATTATGTCATGTTTAGACACTATGTGATTATGTCATGTTTAGACACTATGTGATTATGTCATGTTTAAACACTATGTGATTTTGTCATGTTTAGACACTATACGATCATGTCATGTTTAGACACTATGTGATTATGTCATGTTTAGACACTATACGATCATGTCATGTTTAAACACTATGTGATTATGTCATGTTTAGACACTATGTGATTATGTCATGTTTAGACACTATGTGATTATGTCATGTTTAGACACTATGTGATTATGTCATGTTTAAACACTATACGATTATGTCATGTTTAGACACTATGTGATTATGTCATGTTTAAACACTATACGATTATGTCATGTTTAAACAGTATGTGATTATGTTATGTTTAAACACTATGTGATTATGTTATGTTTAGACACTATATGATTATGTCATGTTTAGACACTATGTGATTATGTCATGTTTAGACACTATGTGATTATGTCATGTTTAAACACTATACGATTATGTCATGTTTAGACACTATGTGATTATGTCATGTTTAGACACTATGTGATTATGTCATGTTTAGACACTATGTGATTATGTCATGTTTAAACACTATACGATTATGTCATGTTTAGACACTATGTGATTATGTCATGTTTAGACACTATACGATTATGTCATGTTTAGACACTATGTGATTATGTCATGTTTAAACAGTATGTGATTATGTCATGTTTAAACACTATATAATTATGTCATGTTTAAACACTATGTGATTATGTTATGTTTAGACACTATACGATCATGTCATGTTTAAACACTATGTGATTATGTTATGTTTAGACACTATATGAATATGTCATGTTTAGACACTATATGATTATGTCATGTTTAGACACTATGTGATTATGTCATGTTTAAACACTATATAATTATGTCATGTTTAAACACTATGTGATTATGTTATGTTTAGACACTATACGATCATGTCATGTTTAAACACTATGTGATTATGTTATGTTTAGACACTATATGATTATGTCATGTTTAGACACTATATGATTATGTCATGTTTAGACACTATGTGATTATGTCATGTTTAAACACTATACGATTATGTCATTATGTATGTGATTATGTTATGTTTAAACAGTATGTGATTATGTCATGTTTAAACACTATGTGATTATGTCATGTTTAAACACTATGTGATTATGTCATGTTTAGACACTATGTGATTATGTCATGTTTAAACACTATACGATTATTTCATGTTTAAACACTATGTGATTATGTCGTGTTTAGACACTATGTGATTATGTTATGTTTAGACACTATGTGATTATGTCATTATGTATGTGATTATGTCATGTTTAAACACTATGTGATTATGTCATGTTTAAACACTATGTGATTATGTCGTGTTTACACACTATGTGATTATGTTATGTTTAAACAGTATGTGATTATGTCATGTTTAAACACTATGTGATTATGTCATGTTTAGACACTATGTGATTATGTCATGTTTAAACACTATACGATTATGTCATGTTTAAACACTATGTGAATATGTCGTGTTTAGACACTATGTGATTATGTTATGTTTAAACAGTATGTGATTATGTCATGTTTAAACACTATGTGATTATGTCATGTTTAAACACTATACGATTATTGAATCATTTTTATTCATTTAATATTAAACACCTGATTTTCACATGGTTCTCTACACAAGTGGTCTTTATCAACTTTAGGGTCTTTACCTAATAACGTACGTGATAGTTTACGTCTTGCGAAGTAGATCTGTCCAAATTGATTTTACCGTTTTAGCGATAGATGGCGACACTCTACGTAGATTTTAAACGTTGTTAAAATTAGAACTTTTTCTGACCACAAAACTCAGAAAAAGAACGAACGTAACACACTTCTAAATATAAGAACACTAAATTAAATAAAATGACCCAGAATGAGGCAAAAGTCAATTTAATCTAATCTCTTTACACAGAAGAAATGTATGTTTGAAAGTAAAATAACAACGAAACCCAATCATGTAGGCCTAACATGGCGTTCAAGAAACAAGTAGACACTTGCAAGCAGGTACTACATAACGTGCAAGGCGCAACGAACCACGTGCAAGTCGAAACTACATAATGTGCTTAAGCGACTGTCTGTGTTTTATTTTTCTAACATAATGCAGCCATCTGTGGCTCTGAGGTAAGATTAAGTACTTAGAGTGCTACATTCACGGTTCAATCCCTTGGATGAGCACTGTGCTGATAGCTAATATGTTGCGCAGCTTACCAACAAAACAAACTAGATTTTATGGCGTGATGCTTGTTGTCAGAAATAATTATGTTTGTTATTTCATCCTAATAAATCTTACAGAATAACCACCACAACAAAATATCACTATTATCTTCCGCGGAAGAAAGTTTATGTTTTCACCCTTTCTTAAAGTTGTGGTTTTAAAGTTTGTCTTCAACCGAAGTTCTTGATATATAAATTCAATACTTTCTCTATCGGTCGGTTTTTGTTCAACTGAAGGGATCTTTCTTTTCACACTTTATTTTCAACATTGAAAAATACACTTTATTTTTAAAAACAGTAGTGGCCAAGATCATATCTGTAGTCTTAGCTTTACGTTCGATATAACCTATTCATCAGAACCACATAATAAATATTGCCAACACTAAAGAAGAAATGACATATCACATGAATAATGTGTCATGACAACACTAAAGAAGAAATGACATATCACATGAAGAGCGTGTCATAACAACACTAAAGAAGGAACGACATATTACATGAAGAGCGTGTCATAACAACACTAAAGAAGAAATGACATATCATATGAAGAGCGTGTCATGTCATAACAACACTAAAGAAGGAATTACATATCACATGAAGAACGTGTCATGACAACACTAACGAAGAAATGACATATCACATGAAGAGTGTGTTATGACAACACTAAAGAAGAAATGACATATCACATGAAGAGTGTGTCATGACAACACTAACGAAGAAATGACATATCACATGAAGAGTGTGTCATGACAACTCTAAAGAAGAAATGACATATCACATTAAGAGTGTGTAATGACAACACTAAAGAAGAAATGACATATCACATGAAGAGTGTGTCATAACAACACTAAAGAAGAAATGACATATCACATGAAGAGCGTGTCATAACAACACTAAAGAAGGAATGACATATCACATGAAGAGCGTGTCATAACAACACTAAAGAAGGAATTACATATCACATGAAGAACGTGTCATGACAACACTAACGCAGAAATGACATATCACATGAAGAACGTGTCATGACAACACTAACGAAGAAATGACATATCACATGAAGAACGTGTCATGACAACACTAACGATGAAATGACATATCACATGAAGAGTGTGTAATGACAACACTAAAGAAGAAATGACATATCACATGAAGAGTGTGTCATAACAACACTAAAGAAGAAATGACATATCACATGAAGAGCGTGTCATAACAACACTAAAGAAGAAATTACATATCACATGAAGAGCGTGTCATAACAACACTAAAGAAGGAATTACATATCACATGAAGAACGTGTCATGACAACACTAACAAAGAAATGACATATCACATGAAGAGTGTGTCATAACAACACTAAAGAAGAAATGACATATCACATGAAGAGTGTGTAATGACAACACTAAAGAAGAAATGACATATCACATGAAGAGTGTGTCATAACAACACTAAAGAAGAAATGACATATCACATGAAGAGCGTGTCATAACAACACTAAAGAAGAAATAACATATCACATGAAGAGCGTGTCATAACAGCACTAAAGAAGAAATGACATATCACATGAAGGCGTGTCATAACAACACTAAAGAAGGAATGACATATCACATGAAGAGCGTGTCATAACAACACTAAAGAAGGAATTACATATCACATGAAGAACGTGTCATGACAACACTAACGCAGAAATGACATATCACATGAAGAGTGTGTCATAACAACACTAAAGAAGAAATGACATATCACATGAAGGTGTGTAATGACAACACTAAAGAAGAAATGACATATCACATGAAGGTGTGTCATAACAACACTAAAGAAGAAATGACATATCACATGAAGAGCGTGTCATAACAACACTAAAGAAGAAATAACATATCACATGAAGAGCGTGTCATAACAGCACTAAAGAAGAAATGACATATCACATGAAGAGCGTGTCATAACAACACTAAAGAAGGAATGACATATCACATGAAGAGCGTGTCATAACAACACTAAAGAAGGAATTACATATCACATGAAGAACGTGTCATGACAACACTAACGCAGAAATGACATATCACATGAAGAACGTGTCATGACAACACTAACGAAGAAATGACATATCACATGAAGAACGTGTCATGACAACACTAACGATGAAATGACATATCACATGAAGAGTGTGTAACGACAACACTAAAGAAGAAATGACATATCACATGAAGAGCGTGTCATAACAACACTAAAGAAGAAATGACATATCACATGAAGAGCGTGTCATAACAACACTAAAGAAGAAATTACATATCACATGAAGAGCGTGTCATAACAACATTAAAGAAGGAATTACATATCACATGAAGAACGTGTCATGACAACACTAACGAAGAAATGACATATCACATGAAGAACGTGTCATGACAACACTAACGATGAAATGACATATCACATGAAGAGTGTGTAATGACAACACTAAAGAAGAAATGACATATCACATGAAGAGTGTGTCATAACAACACTAAAGAAGAAATGACATATCACATGAAGAGCGTGTCATAACAACACTAAAGAAGAAATTACATATCACATGAAGAGCGTGTCATAACAACACTAAAGAAGGAATTACATATCACATGAAGAACGTGTCATGACAACACTAACAAAGAAATGACATATCACATGAAGAACGTGTCATGACAACACTAACGAAGAAATGACATATCACATGAGGAGTGTGTTATGACAACACTAAAGAAGAAATGACATATCACATGAAGAGTGTGTAATGACAACACTAAAGAAGAAATGACATATCACATGAAGAGTGTGTCATAACAACACTAAAGAAGAAATAACATATCACATGAAGAGCGTGTCATAACACCACTAAAGAAGGAATGACATATCACATGAAGAGCGTGTCATAATAGCACTAAAGAAGGAATGACATATCACATGAAGAGCGTGTCATAACAACACTAAAGAAGGAATGACATATCACATGAAGAGCGTGTCATAACAACACTAAAGAAGGAATTACATATCACATGAAGAACGTGTCATGACAACACTAACGCAGAAATGACATATCACATGAAGAACGTGTCATGACAACACTAACGAAGAAATGACATATCACATGAAGAGCGTGTCATG
Organism: Tachypleus tridentatus; assembly: GCF_004210375.1. Classification (NCBI taxonomy): domain Eukaryota; kingdom Metazoa; phylum Arthropoda; class Merostomata; order Xiphosura; family Limulidae; genus Tachypleus; species Tachypleus tridentatus. The sequence goes on along the minus strand of NC_134827.1, from coordinate 44,988,982 downwards.
TCATAACAACACTAAAGAAGGAATTACATATCACATGAAGAACGTGTCATGACAACGCTAACGAAGAAATGACATATCACATGAAGAACGTGTCATGACAACACTAACGAAGAAATGACATATCACATGAAGAGTGTGTTATGACAACACTAAAGAAGAAATGACATATCACATGAAAAGTGTGTCATGACAACACTAACGAAGAAATGACATATCACATGAAGAGTGTGTCATGACAACACTAAAGAAGAAATGACATATCACATTAAGAGTGTGTAATGACAACACTAAAGAAGAAATGACATATCACATGAAGAGTGTGTCATAACAACACTAAAGAAGAAATGACATATCACATGAAGAGCGTGTCATAACAACACTAAAGAAGGAATGACATATCACATGAAGAGCGTGTTATAACAACACTAAAGAAGGAATTACATATCACATGAAGAACGTGTCATGACAACACTAACGCAGAAATGACATATCACATGAAGAACGTGTCATGACAACACTAACGAAGAAATGACATATCACATGAAGAGTGTGTAATGACAACACTAAAGAAGAAATGACATATCACATGAAGAGTGTGTCATAACAACACTAAAGAAGAAATGACATATCACATGAAGGCGTGTCATAACAACACTAAAGAAGAAATTACATATCACATGAAGAGCGTGTCATAACAACACTAAAGAAGGAATTACATATCACATGAAGAACGTGTCATGACGACACTAACAAAGAAATGACATATCACATGAAGAACGTGTCATGACAACACTAACGAAGAAATGACATATCACATGAAGAGTGTGTTATGACAACACTAAAGAAGAAATGACATATCACATGAAGAGTGTGTAATGACAACACTAAAGAAGAAATGACATATCACATGAAGAGTGTGTCATAACAACACTAAAGAAGAAATAACATATCACATGAAGAGCGTGTCATAACAACACTAAAGAAGAAATAACATATCACATGAAGAGCGTGTCATAACAACACTAAAGAAGGAATGACATATCACATGAAGAGCGTGTCATAACAACACTAAAGAAGAAATGACATATCACATGAAGAGCGTGTCATAACAACACTAAAGAAGGAATGACATATCACATGAAGAGCGTGTCATAACAACACTAAAGAAGGAATTACATATCACATGAAGAACGTGTCATGACAACACTAACGCAGAAATGACATATCACATGAAGAACGTGTCATGACAACACTAACGATGAAATGACATATCACATGAAGAGTGTGTCATGACAACACTAAAGAAGGAATGACATATCACATGAAGAACGTGTCATGACAACACTAACGCAGAAATGACATATCACATGAAGAGCGTGTCATAACAACACTAAAGAAGGAATTACATATCACATGAAGAACGTGTTATGACAACACTAACGAAGAAATGACATATTACATGAAGAACGTGTCATGACAACACTAACGAAGAAATGACATATCACATGAAGAACGTGTCATGACAACACTAACGATGAAATGACATATTACATGAAGAGTGTGTAATGACAACACTAAAGAAGAAATGACATATCACATGAAGAGTGTGTCATAACAACACTAAAGAAGAAATGACATATCACATGAAGAGCGTGTCATAACAACACTAAAGAAGGAATTACATATTACATGAAGAACGTGTCATGACAACACTAACGCAGAAATGACATATTACATGAAGAACGTGTCATGACAACACTAACGAAGAAATGACATATCACATGAAGAACGTGTCATGACAACACTAACGATGAAATGACATATCACATGAAGAGTGTGTAATGACAGCACTAAAGAAGAAATGACATATCACATGAAGAGTGTGTCATGACAACACTAAAGAAGGAATGACATATCACATGAAGAACGTGTCATGACAACACTAACAAAGAAATGACATATCACATGAAGAGTGTGTCATGACAACACTAAAGAAGGAATGACATATCACATGAAGAGCGTGTCATAACAACACTAAAGAAGAAATTACATATCACATGAAGAGCGTGTCATAACAACACTAAAGAAGGAATGACATATCACATGAAGAGCGTGTCATAACAACACTAAAGAAGAAATTACATATCACATGAAGAGCGTGTCATAACAACACTAAAGAAGGAATTACATATCACATGAAGAACGTGTCATGACAACACTAACGAAGAAATGACATATCACATGAAGAACGTGTCATGACAACACTAACGAAGAAATGACATATCACATGAAGAGTGTGTTATGACAACACTAAAGAAGAAATGACATATCACATAAAGAGTGTGTAATGACAACACTAAAGAAGAAATGACATATCACATGAAGAGTGTGTCATAACAACACTAAAGAAGAAATGACATATCACATGAAGAGTGTGTCATAACAACACTAAAGAAGAAATAACATATCACATGAAGAGCGTGTCATAACAACACTAAAGAAGGAATGACATATCACATGAAGAGCGTGTCATAACAACACTAAAGAAGAAATGACATATCACATGAAGAGCGTGTCATAACAACACTAAAGAAGGAACGAAATATCAGATGAAGAATGTGTCATAACAACACTAAAGAAGGAATGACATATCACATGAAGAGCGTGTCATAACAACACTAAAGAAGAAATGACATATCACATGAAGAGCGTGTCATAACAACACTAAAGAAGGAATTACATATCACATGAAGAACGTGTCATGACAACACTAACGAAGAAATGACATATCACATGAAGAGCGTGTCATAACAACACTAAAGAAGGAATTACATATCACATGAAGAACGTGTCATGACAACACTAACGAAGAAATGACATATCACATGAAGAGTGTGTTATGACAACACTAAAGAAGAAATGACATATCACATGAAGAGAGTGTAATGACAACACTAAAGAAGAAATGACATATCACATGAAGAGTGTGTCATAACAACACTAAAGAAGAAATGACATATCACATGAAGAGTGTGTCATAACAACACTAAAGAAGAAATGACATATCACATGAAGAGCGTGTCATAACAACACTAAAGAAGGAATGACATATCACATGAAGAGCGTGTCATAACAACACTAAAGAAGAAATGACATATCACATGAAGAGCGTGTCATAACAACACTAAAGAAGAAATGGCATATCACATGAAGAGCGTGTCATAACAACACTAAAGAAGGAATGACACGATACATGAAGAATGTGTCATGACAACACTAAAGAAGAAATGGCATATCACATGAAGAGCGTGTCATAACAACACTAAAGAAGAAATGGCATATCACATGAAGAGCGTGTCATAACAACACTAAAGAAGGAATGAGACGATACATGAAGAATGTGTCATGTTATTGGAAAATACAAGTTACAGTTGATTGGTTTATACTGTCAATAAAATATGTAATTCAAGTTAACAACAGTGTTCAGATTTGAAACATCTGGTCAACTGCTATTTCTGTTTAACCAATTTGAAGACAAAGAACATAATATTTCTGTCCACAGAGCTGCCAGGACACTCCTATCTTCGTGTGTCCGTCAAATGGTGCTTGATAATTCATATACTTAGTGCTGAGTGTCACCATGCCCATTGTAATCACACTCCAATATATATATTAATTTCAAGTTCCTTTTGGGACAGATTCCATTGTGAAAAGTTAACATGTCAGATATTTATTTTAATATCTCATATCAACACCAGTAATTTGAGGGGTTCATTCCCTCACGGTGAACATACTGGTAATTACGTTTTGCACTAAAAAAATAACTTATAGATGTGCTCGCTGGTACTTGTGTGAAACTGTAGGATTTATTTATTCATTTTTGTAACATCAAGCAGTGGGACGTTTAAAAACTGAAGATTTTTATAACTTGTTACAGTTTACACGTTGAAAGATCTATAATACGGCATATATACAACTTGTTACAGTTTACACGTTGAAAGATCTATAATACGGCATATGTACAACTTGTTACAGTTTACACGTTGAAAAATCTATAATACGGCATATATACAACTTGTTACAGTTTACACGTTCAAAGATCTATAATACGGCATATGTACAACTTGTTACAGTTTACACGTTGAAAGATCTATAATACGGCATATATACAACTTGTTACAGTTTACACGTTGAAAAATCTATAATACGGCATATATACAACTTGTTACAGTTTACACGTTCAAAGATCTATAATACGGCATATATACAAGTTGTTACAGTTTATACGTTGAAAGATGTATAATACGGCATATATACAACTTGTTACAGTTTACACGTTGAAAGATCTATAATCGGCACATATACAACTTGTTACAGTTTACACGTTGAAAGATGTATAATACGACATATATACAAGTTGTTACAGTTTACACGTTGAAAGATCTATAATACGGCATATATACAACTTGTTACAGCTTACACGTTGAAAGATGTATAATACGGCATATATACAACTTGTTACAGTTTACACGTTGAAAGATCTGTAATACGGCATATATACAAGTTGTTACAGTTTACACGTTGAAAGATCTATAATACGGCATATATACAACTTGTTACAGCTTACACGTTGAAAGATGTATAATACGGCATATATACAACTTGTTACAGTTTACACGTTGAAAGATCTGTAATACGGCATATATACAAGTTGTTACAGTTTATACGTTGAAAGATCTATAATACGGCATATATACAACTTGTTACAGTTTACACGTTGAAAGATCCATAATACGGCATATATACAACTTGTTACAGTTTACACGTTGAAAGATCTATAATACGGCATATATACAAGTTGTTACAGTTTTTACGTTGAAAGATCTATAATATGGCATATATACAACTTGTTACAGTTTACACGTTGAAAGATCTGTAATACGGCATATATACAAGTTGTTACAGTTTATACGTTGAAAGATCTATAATACGGCATATATACAACTTGTTACAGTTTACACGTTGAAAGATCTATAATACGGCATATATACAACTTGTTACAGTTTACACGTTGAAAGATCTATAATACGGCATATATACAACTTGTTACAGTTTACACGTTGAAAGATCTATAATACGGCATAGATACAACTTGTTACAGTTTACACGTTGAAAGATCTATAATCGGCACATATACAACTTGTTACAGTTTACACGTTGAAAGATGTATAATACGGCATATATACAAGTTGTTACAGTTTTTACGTTGAAAGATCTATAATACGGCATATGTACAACTTGTTACAGTTTACACGTTGAAAGATCTATAATACGGCATATGTACAACTTGTTACAGTTTACACGTTGAAAGATCTATAATACGGCATATGTACAACTTGTTACAGTTTACACGTTGAAAGATCTATAATACGGCATATATACAACTTGTTACAGTTTACACGTTGAAAGATCTATAATACGGCATATATACAAGTTGTTACAGTTTATACGTTGAAAGATCTATAATACGGCATATATACAACTTGTTACAGTTTAAACGTTGAAAGATCTATAATACGGCATATATACAACTTGTTACAGTTTACACGTTGAAAGATGTATAATACGGCATATATACAACTTGTTACAGTTTACACGTTGAAAGATCTATAATACGGCATATATACAAGTTGTTACAGTTTATACGTTGAAAGATCTATAATACGGCATATATACAACTTGTTACAGTTTACACGTTGAAAGATCTATAATCGGCACATATACAATTTGTTACAGTTTACACGTTGAAAGATGTATAATACGGCATATATACAAGTTGTTACAGTTTACACGTTGAAAGATCTATAATACGGCATATATACAACTTGTTACAGCTTACACGTTGAAAGATGTATAATACGGCATATATACAACTTGTTACAGTTTACACGTTGAAAGATCTATAATACGGCATATATACAATTTGTTACAGTTTACACGTTGAAAGATCTATAATACGGCATATATACAACTTGTTACAGTTTACACGTTGAAAGATGTATAATACGGCATATATACAACTTGTTACAGTTTACACGTTGAAAGATGTATAATACGGCATATATACAACTTGTTACAGTTTACACGTTGAAAGATCTATAATACGGCATATGTACAACTTGTTACAGTTTACACGTTGAAAGATGTATAATACGGCATATATATAACTTGTTACAGTTTACACGTTGAAAGATGTATAATACGGCATATATACAACTTGTTACAGTTTACACGTTGAAAGATCTATAATACGGCATACATACAACTTGTTACAGTTTACACGTTGAAAGATCTATAATACGGCATATATACAACTTGTTACAGTTTACACGTTGAAAGATCTATAATACGGCATATATACAACTTGTTACAGTTTACACGTTGAAAGATGTATAATACGGCATATATACAACTTGTTACAGTTTACACGTTGAAAGATCTATAATACGGCATATATACAACTTGTTACAGTTTACGTTGAAAGATGTATAATACGGCATATATACAACTTGTTACAGTTTACACGTTGAAAGATCTATAATACGGCATATATACAACTTGTTACAGTTTACACGTTGAAAGATGTATAATACGGCATATATACAACTTGTTACAGTTTACACGTTGAAAGATGTATATATATATAAATAGCGTTTCAGAAAATATTGTCCTTCATTCTGCAGACAAATAAACCAGTTCGAGTATCTTACAAAAGACGTTTTCTATTGAGCAAAATGAGGTAGGCTTCAAACTACATCTTTTAAACGTCTCTCATTTTGAATTCAAACTAACAGGAGTGTACAGAAAAACAAACCCTTGTATTGCACGTGAGTATTACCATAATTTTGAACGCAAATAGTTTAGAACGTTTCAAGTGCGTGGAGACATAATTCAAAGGAAAAATGTTTAAAATAGTTGTTTTCCGGAAACTATAACTTCGTCTCGTAAAGATTTGAGACATAATTCTTTGAGATAAAGACGAACGGAGGAAATCCATCAGTAGGTATCTACCTTCTCCTGGTAATAAACTTAGCCCTAGCGGGTTTATCAGAAGGTGGGTTTTCTTTGCGTATAGAATAATTAATCCTAAAATTTAATCGCAGAACTAGAAAATCGTGTCTGTTTCAGGTTGCAACGTCCTTAGGTGGCTTTAGTGGCTATTCAACGAGGAACAAACCTTCAACGCATACATCAGATAAAAAGGAATATCCACTAAAACTGCAGAATTTGGAGCATAAGAACACTTGAGGGACTTCAAAGATTGTCATTATCCACAGACCCCCATTTCGTGGACCCATCACATAAAATTTATGACGTTACGATAACCGACGGTGCGCGTGCTCACGTGCGGCGGCACAGGTTTCAAGCGCCGAGTTCCTGCACCTTCTATGCGTCGCACGTACTAGACAGTGTGGGTGGGCACGAGGTACACAATTTACTGCTAAGCCTTAGCTCAGAAGAAGCTTAAACCTCAGACTGAATTTCCTGCAGATCGCTAGATAACATCGGCCAAGGTACGTCCGATAAAAGTACCGAGTTTAGAAAATTCGCGTATCGCACCTGTAGCCACTGTTCGCTCACTCGACTTTCAGGGAGTTCTGAAATTAGTCACAAGATAAATTTATTGGCGCATGGAAACGTATCATCCATGCCACTGCACCAAGGGTTTCTTGTAAGATTTATTGTATAGAAACATTTCAGAACAACTGCGCATTGTCACCCTTTCTCTTGTGTTTTAAGGACAACATGTTGAAGGGGTTATAAATACTATTACAAATTGAATCGAAGGGAAAGTTGTGTTACTTTCCCGGACTGCGTTAGGTGTGGTCTGGACATTATGACTGTCGTGATAAAAAAAATAAACCATCGGGTTCTAGATCCTCTGCGAAAAACATAAGTAATTATGTTTATACACCTGCCCTTTATCTGTGCAGTGTATATTGTACCCTAGGGTTGATTCTTCTACGATGTGCACATAATGAAAACCAGCTTTCATTTATCCCACACATGTGCATCGTAAAACGCATTATGACAAGAATCAAAACGTCAATAATTGGAGTTTAGAGAATTTCATAAAGAATTACAAGAAACCAATACAGATCAGCGGTACAAAACAATAGACAGTACCACAAAGAACAACTGAATAGAGATCAGCGGTACAAGACAATAGACAGTACCACAAAAAACAACTGAATACAGATCAGAGGAACAAGACAATAGACAGTGACACAACGAACAACTGAATAGAGATCAGAGGAACAAGACAATAGACAGTACCACAAAGAACAACTGAATAGAGATCAGAGGAACAAGACAATAGACAGTACCACAAAAAACAACTGAATAGATATCAGAGGAACAAGACAATAGACAGTACCACAAAGAACAACTGAATAGAGATCATAGGAACAAGACAATAGACAGTACCACAAAAAACAACTGAATAGAGATCAGAGGAACAAGACAATAGACAGTACCACAAAGAACAACTGAATACAGATCAGCGGTACAAGACAATAGACAGTACCACAAAGAACAACTGAATAGAGATCAGCGGTACAAGACAATAGAAAGTACCACAAAAACAACTGAATACAGATCAGGGGAACAAGACAATAGACAGTACCACAAAGAACAACTGAAAAGAGATCAGAGGAACAAGACAAATAACAGTACCACAAAAAACAACTGAATAGAGATCAGAGGAACAAGACAATAGACAGTACCACAAAAAACAACTGAATAGAGATCAGAGGAACAAGACAATAGAAAGTACCACAAAAAACAACTGAATACAGATCAGAGGAACAAGATAATAGACAGTACCACAAAGAACAACTGAATACAGATCAGCGGTACAAGACAATAGACAGTACCACAAAGAACAACTGAATAGAGATCAGCGGTACAAGACAATAGAAAGTACCACAAAAAACAACTGAATACAGATCAGAGGAACAAGACAATAGACAGTACCACAAAGAAAAACTGAATAGAGATCAGAGGAACAAGACAATAGACATTACCACGAAAAACAACTGAATAGAGATCAGAGGAACAAGACAATAAACAGTATCACAAAGAACAACTGAATACAGATCAGCGATACAAGACAATAGACAGTACCACAAAGAACAACTGAATAAAGATCAGAGGAACAAGACAATAGACAGTACCAAAAAGAACAACTGAATACAGATCAGCGGTGCAAGGCACGAGAAACATCAGTACAGATCAGCGACAGAAGACAAAAGACAAATCAATAGAGAAAAATAACAGAAATCAAAATACCGTTATGTTGCACAACAATACTATATAAAACAAAATAAAAACACAATACGATAGTAAACATGACACTCAATTCATTAGAAATAAGAGTTACAACAAGATAAATTAGAGCTAACTTACGCCACGCAATAAGAACATGTACCAAAAAATATATAAAATAAAACTACCAAAAACAAGGGTCACATAAGAGGTGATAAAACGATTATAATCAACCATAATAATAATACAACATATCTGTTCCTTACCCTCACAGACAAATCTACTAAACTATAATAACAACAACAACGTGTCTGTACCTTTAGTAGACTAGTCTACTAAACTATAATAATAATACAACTTATCAGTACCTTACTATCACAGACTAATCTACCAAAGTATACTAATAATAACAACATATCTGTACCTCACTGTCACAGACTAGTCTACTAAACAATAATAATAATAACAACTTATCTGTACCTTACTGTCACAGACTACCCTAGTAAACAATAATAACAACTTATCTGTACCTTACTGTCACAGACTACCCTAGTAAACAATAATAACAACTTATCTGTACCTTACTGTCACAGACTAGCTTAGCAAACAATAATAACAACATATCTGTACCTTAATGTCACAGGCTTGTTTACTAAACTATAATAATTATAACAATTTATCTGTACATTACTGTCACAGACTAGTCTATTAAACTATAATAACAATAACAAGTTATCTGTACTTTACTGTGAATAACTGATCTTCGAAACTATGATAATAATAACAACATATCTGTACCTTACTGTCACAGACTCTAGTCTACTAAACAATAATAATAATAACAGCTTATCTGTACCTTACTGTCACAGACTCTAGTCTACTAAACAATAATAATAATAACAACATATCTGTACCTTACTGTCACAGACTCTAGTCTACTAAACAATAATAATAATAACAACTTATCTGTACCTCACTGTCACAGACTCTAGTCTACTAAACAATAATAATAATAACAACTTATCTGTACCTTACTGTAACAGACTCTAGTCTACTAAACAATAATAATAATAACAACTTATCTGTACCTTACTGTCACAGACTCTAGTCTACTAAACAATAATAATAATAACAACTTATCTGTACCTTACTGTCACAGACTCTAGTCTACTAAACAATAATAATAATAACAACATATCTGTACCTTACTGTCACAGACTCTAGTCTACTAAACAATAATAATAATAACGACTTATCTGTACCATACTGTCACAGACTACCCTAGTAAACAATAATAACAACTTTTCTGTACCTCGTTGTCACAGACTAGACTATTAAACTATAATAAAAACACAAAATATCTGTTCCTTACTGTCACAGACTAGTCTACTAAACAATAATAATAATAACAACTTATCTGTACCTTACTCACAAACACTAGATTACTAAACTATAATAATTATAACAACTTATCTGTACCTTACTGTCACAGAATAATCTACCAAACTATAATAATGATATCAACTAATCAGTACTTTGCTGTCATAGACAAGCCTACTAAACTATAATAACAAGTTATCTGTACCTTACTGTCACAGAGTAGTCGACTAAACAATAATAATAATAACAACTTATCAGTACCTTACTGTCACAGACTAGTCTACTAAACAATAATAATAATAACAACTTATCAGTACCTTATTGTCACAGAGTAGTCGACTAAACAATTATAATAATAACAACTTATCAGTACCTTACTGTCACAGAGTAGTCGACTAAACAATAATAATAATAACAACTTATCTGTACCTTACTGTCACAGACTAGTCTACTAAACAATAATAATAATAACAACTTATCAGTACCTTACTGTCACAGAGTAGTCGACTAAACAATAATAATGATAACAACTTATCTGTACTTTATTGTCACAGACTAGCCTATCAAACAATAATAACAACATATCTGTACCTTACTGTCACAGACTAGTCTACTAAACAATAATAATAATAACGACTTATTTCTACCTTACTGTCATAGACAAGCCTAGTAAACAATAGTTACAACTTATCTATACCTCACTGTCACAGACTAGATATGAAAATATAATGTAAAGGTGGTGATAAGAAAACAAAATGTTAAGATACTGATAAGAAAACAGAATGTTAAGACGGTGATAAGAAAAGAGAATGTTAAGGTGGTGATACGAAAAGAGAATGTTAAGATGGTGATAAGAAAACAGAATGTTAAGGTGGTTATAAGAAAACTGATTGTTAAGGTAGTGATAAGAAAGAGAATGTTAAGATGGTGATAAGAAGACAGAATGTTAAGATACTGATAAGAAAACAGAATGTTAAGATGGTGATAAGAAAACAGAATGTGAAAATGGTGATAAGAAAAGAGAATGTTAAGGTGGTGATAAGAAAAGAGAATGTTAAGACGGTAATAAGAAAAGAGAATGTTAAGGTGGCGATAAGAAAACAAAATGTTAAGATACTGATAAGAAAACAGAATGTTAAGGTGGTGATAAGAAAACAGAATGTTATGGTGGTGATACGAAAAGAGAATGTTAAGATGGTGATACGAAAAGAGAATGTTAAGTTTGTGATAAGAAAAGAGAATGTTAAGGTGGCGATAAGAAAACAAAATGTTAAGATACTGATAAGAAAACAGAATGTTAAGATGGTGATAAGAAAACAGAATGTTAAGATGGTGATAAGAAAACAGAATGTTAAGATGGTGATTAGAAAAGAGAATGTTAAAATGGTGATAAGAAAACAGAATGTTAAAATGGTGATAAGAAAATAAGAAAATGATAAGAAAGCAGAATGTTAAGATGGTGATAAGACCCTTGAGGGATGATAAAAGAAGTCTTGTGTGTGATAATTATGAAATGACTTGGTTATTAAAGTCTGCTGTTTCTTCCGTTTTTACTGATGAAGACTTCAACAGTTTTGCTTATCTTGAAGATTTGATAGATGAAAAAATGTGAACAAGATAGATGTATGAATTGTGAACTTGTTAAATTTGGGAACTTTAATGTTTGATAAGGCTATTGGGTTAATAATATTTTCCCGAGGGTAGTGAAATAGGCCATGGATTGGGTTTATGAGCCACTAGCTAAAAGTGTCTGCAAGTCCTTGAAAAGTGGAGAAGAACTGATAGATTGTAAATTAGGTATTGCAGTCACATCTTCAAGGGACATAAAATATGTTGTCCCAGTAATTATAGGCCTATTAGCTTTACATTAGTTGTGGGAAAATTTTGGAAAGTTTGATATAAGATGGTTTGAAAAGTTTAATATTTTATCAGATGGGGAACATGGTTTCCCTAATATTTTATCAGATGGGGAACATGGTTTCCCTAAGGGAAAATCTTACCGAAGAAATCTTTTGACATTCTTTGAAAATGTAACTGCATATGTAGACGAGGGTATGAATGTATATTTGGTGTATCTGGATATTGAGACAGTATTTGACAAGAAACCATATAGAAGACTTGTGAAGAAACTTTTCTCTGGGGAACAAATTAGCCAAATGGATGGAAGAATGACTTGAAGGATGATAGTTGAGGGTCATTACAAATGGAGTTCAGACAAAGTGGATTAATGTTGCAAGTGGTGAATCTCAGGAACGAAACCTTTCCTCAGATGAAATAATGGTAAATAAAGTACTTGAATGTACAGATGATATTAAGATCTTAGGTGTTACTGGCTACGAAGATGATGCTACTAGTTTACAAAAGGGTTTAGATCATTTAGTGATTTGGAATAGTAAATGGCTGATGGGTTGTAATCATAATAAATGTAAGACAATGCATGTGGGTTATCAGCATAATTTCGATAGAAATATCCTTAACATTAAAAAAAAAGAGAACTTGAGGTAACGGTTGATCAGCCATCCAAGCAGTTACTTTGTCTGTACTGCAAACAAAAGAGTTGTTCGCGTAATCTCAAAGAATTTATTCATTCTTTGCTTAGGTTTTAAATCCATCAGTGTAAAATAGAGAAGGATATTATGACATTGTTTGTTTGTTTGTTGAATTTTGTTCTCAGCTACTCGAGAGATATCTGTAATAACTAAAACAGATTTCGATTTGTCAACAATAACCACCGCCAACATCTGGGATACTCTTTACCAACAGAAGTGAGATTGACCATAATATTGTAACGTCCTCACTGCTGAAAGAATGAACAAGGTGGATGTTCTGTTTCAAGCTCATTACCCTAATTACGCGTCAAGCACCCTAATCACCAGGTCACATCAGGCCTAACTTGGGATATATATGAAGTCTCCAGGCTATAGCAGACTCAAATTATAATATATGCGAAGTTTCCAAACCACAGCAGGCCTAATTTTAAGATACGTATGAAGTCCGCTTCCTCAAATAAAGTAGTTTCACAGGACAGTCAAAAGAGTCAAAGACAAAAGCTATTCTAGCTCATGCCACTTGTTTAGGTTTTTACCGAGACATGAGTCGATGTGGTTTGTCCTTGGTTAACATACAATTACGTTTAAATTGTTTATTTTTTGAATTTCGCGCACAGCTACACGAGGGCTATCTGCCATAATTTAGTAGATGTAAGACTAGAGGGATGACAGCTAGTCATCACCACCCACCGCCAACTATTGGGCCACTCTTTTACCAACGAATTGTGTGATTGACTGTCGCATTATAACGCTCCAACAGCTGAAATGGCGAACATGTTTGGTGTGACGGGGATTCGAACCCGCGATTCTCAGGTTACGAGTCGAACGCTTTAACCAACCTGGCCATACTGAGCACATTTCATTAACCGAGGATTCACGCCATTAATTATATTATTAATATTCAATCAATATATTTTTACTAATATTTTAGGGTACTTCTGTGTAAATGTACTATAATTGTGAGGTAAAACGTGACTGAACTGTTCTGTCGATCGTAACATGTCCTCTTTACGGCAAGAAATTTTGTATCATCAGCATATTAACTGATGGATTTAGTCCTGCCATCTGACAGCCTTTAGTCATGAGCGTATCTGGCAACCAGTTAGTTTTCTAGGGTTGAAGGCACTTGATATTTCATCAAATACATCTCTCATCGTACCAAAACAACGTATTAGTTTTACGGTTGGAAAAATGAATTTATCTAACCCTCTTTATTAATAAATATGTATTTACGGAACAGTTATTGTATCAACTTGGTGATGTGACTGGTATAGACTCGTGAATTAAACGTTTAAAACTATGTAGTTTTAAACCTCAGTAAATAGGTTTCATGTACGAAGGTTAGGTGTCTTTATTTTTTATTAATTTCTATATTAAAACCAATTCACTTGTGTAATTTAAATGTCTGAGAATATAGTCCACACTTTGCTTTTGTACATGATTAATAAAACCCTAGTATGTTACTGAGTCTGTTATGTTTGAAAGGTTTCTTTGTTATCAAGCGGAAAGCTACACAATGGACTATCTATCATGCCCACACCGGGTATCGAAACTAGGTTTTTAACATTATAAGCCACAAAATTTACCGCTGAGCCACTAGAGGGCTGAATGAATGTGTGGTATAAAGTGCTCTAACTTGTGGTATAAAGTGCTCTAACTTGTGGTATAAAGTGCTCTAACTTGAGGTATAAAGTGCTCTAACTTGTGGTATAAAGTGCTCTAACTTGAGGTATAAAGTGCTCTAACTTGTGGTATAAAGTGCTCTAACTTCAGGTATAAAGTGCTCTAACTTGTGGTATAAAGTGTTCTAACTTGAGGTATAAAGTGCTCTAACTTGTGGTATAAAGTGCTCTAACTTGTGGTATAAAGCGCTCTAACTTGAGGTATAAAGTGCTCTAACTTGTGGTATAAAGTGTTCTAACTTGAGGTATAAAGTGCTCTAACTTGTGGTATAAAGTGCTCTAACTTGTGGTATAAAGCGCTCTAACTTGAGGTATAAAGTGCTCTAACTTGTGGTATAAAGTGTTCTAACTTGTGGTATAAAGTGTTCTAACTTGTGGTATAAAGTGCTCTAACTTGAATTAATATTTCTTTTTCATAAAAGATCAATTTCTTTTCTTTTACTACAGATTCAATAAAAGTCTTACTTTATACAGCTTTATACAGAAACATGGCGTCTGAAATTTCAAAATCATTTTTTTATTTGAAGTTGTTCTATTATTATTTTTGGTGTGTTAAAAGATAATCGAATCTTTATAAATGGTTTGAAAAACGAAATTAGAATAATATAATCTAGACATTCACAACTGTTTAAGTAATAACCTCATTAACAAAATGTGTTTTAATAAACTTTTCACCCTGTATTTCCTGAAGAATAAAGATGACTTATTCTAGGGTTAATTTAGTTTTGATAATTATATTGTCAAATATATCATCCAAATTTCTCTCAGACACATCTTATTGTACAATAATCATACAAGTAGAATTTATTTGACTTAGTCTTGGAATGACACTTTCTCTCTTAGAATTTCTCTCAGTTACAACTGATTGAATGATAACTTATTTCAGTCACAGCTTTTTAAACAATAACCATATTCGTTAGTTTCTCAATAAACAGCATTTTAACTACAACAGTCTTCGAGAAGATTAGTCCTAGAATTATTTAAAAACATAACATTGATTAAAATCGAACATATGGTAATACCGCTTTCAGAATACGAAAGACAACAGTCCTTTAGATGAATATCACACTTCACTGTCTAGCATATGGATATGCACTATATCTCTCAGACTAGCATATGGATATGCACTATATCTCTCAGACTAGTATATGGATATGCACTATATCTCTCAGACTAGTATATGGATATGCACTATATCTCTCAGACTAGTATATGGATATGCACTATATCTCTCAGACTAGAATTATGCACTATATCTCTCAGACTAGTATATCTTTCAGAATCGCATGTAGTTATTTACTTAAGGACAGATCGCTGTTTTTATATTTTTTCATATGATGACATGTATGTTTTCTTACAGCAGAGCCTTATTGGGTTATCTGCTGAGTCCGCCGAGAGGAATCAAACCCTTGATTCTAGCATTGTAAATCCGTAGACTTACTAGACGGGGGCACAGGATGATAATAGTATTAAAGAAAACGATCACTATTTTTAAACTTTCATAGGGTGATAACAGTTAAACAGCTGGCCCGGGCATGGCCAGGTGGTTAGGTCGCTCGACGCATAATCCGAGGGTGACGGGTTCGAATCCCGTCACACCAAACATGCTCGCTCTTTCATCTGTATGAGTGTTATAATTTGACGTCGATCCCACTATTCGTTGGTAAAAGAGTAGCCCAAGAGTTGGCGGTGGGTGGTGATGACAAGCTGCCTTCCCTCTAGTCTTACACTGATAAATTAGGGACGGCTAGCGCAGATAGCTCTCGAGTAGCTTTGTGCGGAATTCAAAAACAAGTTAATATGTAAACAGCTAAATAAGTAAGTGAAACAAAAATAACACGAAACTTTTGAAAGAGAAATTAAAATTTGTTTAAAGACATTTAAAGAACAAAACACCAATATTATTCATAAATCCTTACCTAGCTCATATTTCTCCATCAAAATACGTTACGTTTTATCTTAATAGTATTTTCAATCAACAGAGGGCGATACCAACTCTTGTTTTCAGAACATATGGCTTGCTAATCTAACAATATTGTTCTGCAAGATGACAATGGTACCGAAGCGCCCCCAACCGGATGCACGAAAGTGAATGACTTTCCAACAACACGCACCTAGTGAATAGGTTAAGCACGTTTGACCGGTGTGGTTTCTTTCATCTCCAAAGGGGTCTGACACCCCATTTCCTCCCCTTCTCTTATTATATTCAATGAATAACCGTGCCTGGTGTATAATAACACTGAACAGTGTACTTCTAATATTAAACCTAATTTGGATAGCAAAATGTATATATTCAAAGTAATGAAATATGCTATTATTAATCATAACACGACTAGTGTCAATGTCTCATTTTGCTTGTGAACGATATGTTCTATCTAATAATGTATACAAAGTTTTTCTTGTAATAATTTTCTTCTAATGGAACTCAGAAATACTAGTTATATAATTTTAAAGTCACTACAAGTGGAACCCCGCTAGTACAGCGGTAGGTCTACGGATCTACAACGCTAAAATCAGGGGTTCGATTTCCCTCGGTGAGCTCAGCAAATAGCCCGATGTGGCTTTGTTGTAAGAAAACACACACACTACAAGTAAGTGATTTCTCGTTTGTGTGTGTGATGTATTGAGATTTGTTTCATTTGTAAAATATACAAAAGTAATGTTATCAAGCTGGTGAATTATGTAGTATCCAAGCTGTTTAAAGTAATACAATTCATTATCGTTCAACAACTGTTCACTTGTTTTAAATTGAAAGACAAGATATAGTGCATTACAAGCACCTGTGAACTGTTTCTCGAGCTGTCTGACGGGAAGTAGAAAACACACAGAACACTTTCTAACAAGCACCTTGAACTGTTTCTCGAGCTGTCTGACGGGAAGTAGAAAACACACAGAACACTTTCTAACAAGCACCCGTGAACTGTTTCTCGAGCTGTCTGACGGGAAGTAGAAAACACACAGAACACTTTCTAACAAGCACCTGCGAACTGTTTCTCGAGCTGTCTGACGGGAAGTAGAAAACACACAGAACACTTTCTAACAAGCACCTGTGAACTGTTTCTCGAGCTGTCTGACGGGAAGTAGAAAACACACAGAACACTTTCTAACAAGCACCTTGAACTGTTTCTCGAGCTGTCTGACGGGAAGTAGAAAACACACAGAACACTTTCTAACAAGCACCTTGAACTGTTTCTCGAGCTGTCTGACGGGAGAAAACACACAGTAGAAAACACACAGAACACTTTCTAACAAGCACCCGTGAACTGTTTCTCGAGCTGTCTGACGGGAAGTAGAAAACACACAGAACACTTTCTAACAAGCACCTGCGAACTGTTTCTCGAGCTGTCTGACGGGAAGTAGAAAACACACAGAACACTTTCTAACAAGCACCTGTGAACTGTTTCTCGAGCTGTCTGACGGGAAGTAGAAAACACACAGAACACTTTCTAACAAGCACCTTGAACTGTTTCTCGAGCTGTCTGACGGGAAGTAGAAAACACACAGAACACTTTCTAACAAGCACCTGTGAACTGTTTCTCGAGCTGTCTGACGGGAAGTAGAAAACACACAGAACACTTTCTAACAAGCACCTTGAACTGTTTCTCGAGCTGTCTGACGGGAAGTAGAAAACACACAGAACACTTTCTAACAAGCACCTGTGAACTGTTTCTCGAGCTGTCTGACGGAAGTAGAAAACACACAGAACACTTTCTAACAAGCACCTGTGAACTGTTTCTCGAGCTGTCTGACGGGAAGTAGAAAACACACAGAACACTTTCTAACAAGCACCTGTGAACTGTTTCTCGAGCTGTCTGACGGGAAGTAGAAAACACACAGAACACTTTCTAACAAGCACCTGTGAACTGTTTCTCGAGCTGTCTGACGGGAAGTAGAAAACACACAGAACACTTTCTAACAAGCACCTGTGAACTGTTTCTCGAGCTGTCTGACGGGAAGTAGAAAACACACAGAACACTTTCTAACAAGCACCTGTGAACTGTTTCTCGAGCTGTCTGACGGGAAGTAGAAAACACACAGAACACTTTCTAACAAGCACCTGTGAACTGTTTCTCGAGCTGTCTGACGGGAAGTAGAAAACACACAGAACACTTTCTAACAAGCACCTGTGAACTGTTTCTCGAGCTGTCTGACGGGAAGTAGAAAACACACAGAACACTTTCTAACAAGCACCTGTGAACTGTTTCTCGAGCTGTCTGACGGGAAGTAGAAAACACACAGAACACTTTCTAACAAGCACCTGTGAACTGTTTCTCGAGCTGTCTGACGGGAAGTAGAAAACACACAGAACACTTTCTAACAAGCACCTGTGAACTGTTTCTCGAGCTGTCTGACGGGAAGTAGAAAACACACAGAACACTTTCTAACAAGCACCTGTGAACTGTTTCTCGAGCTGTCTGACGGGAAGTAGAAAACACACAGAACACTTTCTAACAAGCACCTGTGAACTGTTTCTCGAGCTGTCTGACGGAAGTAGAAAACACACAGAACACTTTCTAACAAGCACCTGTGAACTGTTTCTCGAGCTGTCTGACGGGAAGTAGAAAACACACAGAACACTTTCTAACAAGCACCTGTGAACTGTTTCTCGAGCTGTCTGACGGGAAGTAGAAAACACACAGAACACTTTCTAACAAGCACCTGTGAACTGTTTCTCGAGCTGTCTGACGGGAAGTAGAAAACACACAGAACACTTTCTAACAAGCACCTGTGAACTGTTTCTCGAGCTGTCTGACGGGAAGTAGAAAACACACAGAACACTTTCTAACAAGCACCTGTGAACTGTTTCTCGAGCTGTCTGACGGGAAGTAGAAAACACACAGAACACTTTCTAACAAGCACCTGTGAACTGTTTCTCGAGCTGTCTGACGGGAAGTAGAAAACACACAGAACACTTTCTAACAAGCACCTTGAACTGTTTCTCGAGCTGTCTGACGGGAAGTAGAAAACACACAGAACACTTTCTAACAAGCACCTGTGAACTGTTTCTCGAGCTGTCTGACGGGAAGTAGAAAACACACAGAACACTTTCTAACAAGCACCTGTGAACTGTTTCTCGAGCTGTCTGACGGAAGTAGAAAACACACAGAACACTTTCTAACAAGCACCTGTGAACTGTTTCTCGAGCTGTCTGACGGAAGTAGAAAACACACAGAACACTTTCTAACAAGCACCTGTGAACTGTTTCTCGAGCTGTCTGACGGGAAGTAGAAAACACACAGAACACTTTCTAACAAGCACCTGTGAACTGTTTCTCGAGCTGTCTGACGGGAAGTAGAAAACACACAGAACACTTTCTAACAAGCACCTGTGAACTGTTTCTCGAGCTGTCTGACGGGAAGTAGAAAACACACAGAACACTTTCTAACAAGCACCTGTGAACTGTTTCTCGAGCTGTCTGACGGGAAGTAGAAAACACACAGAACACTTTCTAACAAGCACCTGTGAACTGTTTCTCGAGCTGTCTGACGGGAAGTAGAAAACACACAGAACACTTTCTAACAAGCACCTGTGAACTGTTTCTCGAGCTGTCTGACGGGAAGTAGAAAACACACAGAACACTTTCTAACAAGCACCTGTGAACTGTTTCTCGAGCTGTCTGACGGGAAGTAGAAAACACACAGAACACTTTCTAACAAGCACCTGTGAACTGTTTCTCGAGCTGTCTGACGGGAAGTAGAAAACACACAGAACACTTTCTAACAAGCACCTGTGAACTGTTTCTCGAGCTGTCTGACGGGAAGTAGAAAACACACAGAACACTTTCTAACAAGCACCTGCGAACTGTTTCTCGAGCTGTCTGACGGAAGTAGAAAACACACAGAACACTTTCTAACAAGCACCTGTGAACTGTTTCTCGAGCTGTCTGACGGGAAGTAGAAAACACACAGAACACTTTCTAACAAGCACCTGTGAACTGTTTCTCGAGCTGTCTGACGGGAAGTAGAAAACACACAGAACACTTTCTAACAAGCACCTGTGAACTGTTTCTCGAGCTGTCTGACGGGAAGTAGAAAACACACAGAACACTTTCTAACAAGCACCTGTGAACTGTTTCTCGAGCTGTCTGACGGGAAGTAGAAAACACACAGAACACTTTCTAACAAGCACCTGTGAACTGTTTCTCGAGCTGTCTGACGGGAAGTAGAAAACACACAGAACACTTTCTAACAAGCACCTGTGAACTGTTTCTCGAGCTGTCTGACGGGAAGTAGAAAACACACAGAACACTTTCTAACAAGCACCTGCGAACTGTTTCTCGAGCTGTCTGACGGGAAGTAGAAAACACACAGAACACTTTCTAACAAGCACCTGTGAACTGTTTCTCGAGCTGTCTGACGGGAAGTAGAAAACACACAGAACACTTTCTAACAAGCACCTGTGAACTGTTTCTCGAGCTGTCTGACGGGAAGTAGAAAACACACAGAACACTTTCTAACAAGCACCTGTGAACTGTTTCTCGAGCTGTCTGACGGGAAGTAGAAAACACACAGAACACTTTCTAACAAGCACCTGTGAACTGTTTCTCGAGCTGTCTGACGGGAAGTAGAAAACACACAGAACACTTTCTAACAAGCACCTGTGAACTGTTTCTCGAGCTGTCTGACGGGAAGTAGAAAACACACAGAACACTTTCTAACAAGCACCTTGAACTGTTTCTCGAGCTGTCTGACGGGAAGTAGAAAACACACAGAACACTTTCTAACAAGCACCTGCGAACTGTTTCTCGAGCTGTCTGACGGAAGTAGAAAACACACAGAACACTTTCTAACAAGCACCTGTGAACTGTTTCTCGAGCTGTCTGACGGAAGTAGAAAACACACAGAACACTTTCTAACAAGCACCTGTGAACTGTTTCTCGAGCTGTCTGACGGGAAGTAGAAAACACACAGAACACTTTCTAACAAGCACCTGTGAACTGTTTCTCGAGCTGTCTGACGGGAAGTAGAAAACACACAGAACACTTTCTAACAAGCACCTGTGAACTGTTTCTCGAGCTGTCTGACGGGAAGTAGAAAACACACAGAACACTTTCTAACAAGCACCTGTGAACTGTTTCTCGAGCTGTCTGACGGGAAGTAGAAAACACACAGAACACTTTCTAACAAGCACCTGTGAACTGTTTCTCGAGCTGTCTGACGGGAAGTAGAAAACACACAGAACACTTTCTAACAAGCACCTGCGAACTGTTTCTCGAGCTGTCTGACGGGAAGTAGAAAACACACAGAACACTTTCTAACAAGCACCTTGAACTGTTTCTCGAGCTGTCTGACGGGAAGTAGAAAACACACAGAACACTTTCTAAATAGTAAAGGCGTGGAACCAGCTAAAAGAAACATGTTAATAAAGCTTCACCCGACACCATAAGTACAAAGAAAGTCCACGAGGAAACTTATATCTGTTGGTTTTTCACTCCGCTTGAATGATAACGTCTGTCTATCTGTTGGGAATGGAAACCATAAAGATTGTACTTACGTAAAGAAGCAAACACAACGAGTTGAAAATAAATATTAATTACGAACGTTATTTTGGGTGTTCAACAAAACGCAGACGTTAAATGTCTGCTTGAATTATTAACACGGTTTTTCGAACTTGTAAGTGCAACAGAGGACGTGTCAACCGCACAGCCGACGACGCCTTTCGTAGATACCAGAGCTCATCAGACCGTCTGGTAAATAATGAATATATAAGTAGTCAAGGCGCTACTTGTATTCTCGGTTTCCACAAATAACGGGTGTACATTAATTAAGTGAATCCTAACTGTCCTCAACTGTACTGAATTCATTTACAAGTCAGATACTTATGTTAATGATTAATAACACATTATTATTTATTTTAATAACACAAAATCACATATCTATTTTAATAACATAAAATTACATACCTATTTTAATAACGCAAAATTACATATCTATTTTAATAACATAAAATTACATACCTATTTTAATAACGCACATTTATGTAATTTTAATAACGCACATTTATATGTCTATTTTATTAATGCAAAATTACATATCTATTTTAACAACGCAAAACTGTATATCTATTTTAATAACACATAATTATTTTTCTGTCTTATTTTCAGCCTGTAAATATCTAAGCATATGTTATCGTGCCTAAAAGATTGAAGTGTGTCATAATGATATTGATTTTTCACACCACTAGCAGTTGATTTGTAGAACTATTAAGACTATATTCAATGAGTAATTAATCTGCACCACACAACTTTCTAAGAAGTTTACGTGAAGTGATTACCAGACCAATGAGTACCACGAGATGGCGCTATGCTCATAAGTAATAAGTAATTTTTAATATTGGTGGTGACGTAAGTTTGGTTGCTTGTTTTTTTAATTTCGCGAAAGCTACACGAGGGCTATCTGCGTTAGTCGTCTCTAATTCAGAAGTGTAAGGCTAGAGGAAAGGAAGCTAGTCATCACCACCAACCCGGGAATATTCTTTAACCAACGAATAGTGGAACTGATCGTTACATTATAGCGTCCCCACGGGTGAAAGGGCAAATATGTTTGGTGTGACAGGGATTAGAAAAGACGACGCACGGATTACGAGTCGAACGCCCTAACCACCTGGCTAGCTGGGCTTTGGGAACGTAAGCAGCTTTTCTAATAAAGAAAGCGATAGAAATATTTATATATAAATATATATATATATTTATATTCATATATAACTTGACATTATTCTTGGATTTCGTGAACAATTTAATATTGTGTTTCCATAAAACAGAATAATATAATCGTAGTATAATAACTGTTCAAAACTCGACTGAAAACTGTTGACAGTCAGTTTTTATCTTTACTAAAAAGCAGCCGAACTGTATCACGCACATTTTCTGTTCTCAGATTAATTATTATTCACAATATTCAGACAGGTGTTAATAACACCAACGTAGGACTAATGTAAAAAGTAAAAACTTTCTTATGTACGAGTAAAATAATTACATTCACATGATCAAAACAAAAAATTGTTTTGTTGTTAAGTACAAAATATATAAGGTATTGTCCGCGTTCCGTCCACACGCATTCTAAGCACGTGTACTTGCTTGTGAGCCAGGAAGGGTAGCTCGTGAAACATAGTATATATATAAGGTATTGTCCGCGTTCCGTCTACACGCATTCTAAGCACGTGTACTTGCTTGTGAGCCAGGAAGGGTAGCTCGTGAAACATAGTATATATATATATACTGTTCGACTGTGAAAAATAAGTGTTCTACATTTTCTTTTTGCATGGTCTATTAGGTTTTAGTTGTACATTATCCTGAAAAGTGTGATATTCCTAGAACTAGGGTTATACACGTTACACATCGTCCCGAAAAGTGTGACAAACTTATAGTCAGAGTTCAAGACACTTCTGTTTACTTCATCTTTATGAGGATTCTCCATATGAAACAAAACATAACCTCAAAAGAAATGTATAAGTGTATGTATGATCCATTTCGTTTCGAAGGTACCTTGGGTTCTGTAGGTTTACTTTACGTAGGAGAAAAAACAAATTACCCGGATGTCCATAGAGATACACGAGAGAAACGTTTCTCTCTTTCAGTCGACATATAATTAAGATGTATGTCTGGTGACATTGTTCATATGTCAATACTTTCTTAGTCAAAAACTGTGATTCACAGAAAGGGAAAGAAACGATAAATGATGAAGGTACAACACAGCATTCTGAACCAGAATATTATATGATGAAGATAGAACACAGCATCCTGAACCGGAATATTATATAATGAAGGTACAACACGGCATCCTGAACCGGAATATTATATGATGAAGATAGAACACGGCATCCTGAACCAGAATATTATATGATGAAGGTACAACACGGCATCCTGAACCGGAATATTATATGATGAAGGTACAACACGGCATCCTGAACCAGAATATTATATGATGAAGATACAAAACGGCATCCTGAACCAGAATATTATATGATGAAGATACAACACGGCATCCTGAACCAGAATATTATATGATGAAGGTACAACACGGCATCCTGAACCAGAATATTATATGATGAAGATAGAACACGGCATCCTGAACCGGAATATTATATAATGAAGGTACAACACGGCATCCTGAACCGGAATATTATATGATGAAGGTACAACACGGCATCCTGAACCGGAATGTTCTTCACATACTGTGTTTGGTAAAACTGGTTAATAAAGCGTGCCCAATCTTGTTCTTGGGCGGTTGATTCTCATCCAGCAAGAGAACCATGGTGACATATTTTATTACCACTTGCGCTACGTTTCAATCTTCACCCAACCCACCGCCTCTTATCAGTTTAGCAATGTGGTCGTTATTGTTACAATGTCTCTTTCTACGCCGACGTAACTACGAATGATGGATTCCAACTAGATAAAAAAAAAGTAAAATGCTGCCGCAAGAGAGCGTTATCAGCACGTGTACGCAACCCAAAGGACAGTACTTGACCATTATAGGCCACCCAGCAGGCACGCGCCGTGACTCAAGCACGCATTTAAAAACCCTGTATTTCTGCACTTGTACTTTTTGTTTAGTTTCTTAGAAGATTAAATGTGTGCATGTTGAGGAGTGGGGAGATATAAAGCAGGGCTGTAGGATTTTTAAAAATCCACCTTGCTCATGTTTATAAAAAGATATGATATACGCATGTGTGTAGTTTTATCAATGTCGGACACATTTTGGGTTAATGTTTTTCTTAATTTTATCTTATCTTCAAAACAACAATCAATATCAGACCATATTTCCAACATAACAGTCCATATTTCACACACACCATGTCACCAAAATAGCCATCTACATTTCACTTCCATCATGTCTCCAAAATAACAGTCCATATTTCACTTTCACCATGTGTCCAAAACAACTGTCCATATTTCACTTCCACCATGTTTAAAAAATAACAGTCCATATTTCACACACACCATGTCTCCAAAATCACAGTCAATATATTACCTACATCATGTTTCCAAAATAACAGTCCATATTTTTCCCACACCATATCTCCAAAATAACTGTCCATATTTCACTTCCACCATGTTTCAAAAATAACAGTCCATATTTCACACACACCATGTCTCCAAAATCACAGTCAATATATTACCTACATCATGTTTCCAAAATAACAGTCCATATTTTACCCACACCATATCTCCAAAATAACTGTCCACATTTCACTTCCACCATGTTTCAAAAATAACTGTCCATATTTCATCTACACCATGTCTCCAATATAACAGACAATATTTTACCCACACCATGTCTCCAAAATAATTGTCCATATTTCATTTCCATCATGTTTCCCAAATAGCCTTCCATATTTCACTTCCACTATGTCTCCAAAATTGCTGCCAATATTTCACCTCCACCATGTCTCCACAATTACTGTCCATATTTCACTTCCATCATGTCTACAAAATACCAGTCCATATTTCAAACACACCATATCTCCAAAATAATAGTCCATATTTCACTTCCACCATGTCTAAAAAAAACTGTCCATATTTCATTTCCACCATGTTTCCCAAATAGCCGACGATATTTCACTTCCATCATGTCTCCAAAATAACTGTCCATTATTTCATTTCCATTGTGTCTCCAAAACAACTGTCCATATTTCACTTCTACCATATTTACAAAATAACAGTAAATATCTCATCTACACCATATCTCTAGAATTACTGTCCACATTTCACTTACATCATGTCTCCAAAATAACTGTCCATATTGTACCCACACCATGTCGTTGTTGTTTGTTGTTGTTGTTGTTTTTGGAATTTCGCACAAAGCTACTCGAGGGCTATCTGTGCTAGCCGTCCCTAATTTAGCAGTGTAAGACTAGAGGGAAGGCAACTAGTCATCACCACCCACCGCCAACTCTTGGGCTACTCTTTACCAACGAAAAGTGGGATTGACTGTCACATTATACGCCCCCACGGCTGGGAGGGCGAGCATGTTTAGCGCGACACGGGCGCGAACCCGCGACCCTCGGATTACGAGTCGCACGCCTTACGCGCTTGGCCATGCCGGGCCCCCACACCATGTCACCAAAATAGCATTCCATATTTCACTTCCACCATGTCTCCAAAATAACAGTCCATATTTCACTTCCACTATGTGTCCAAAACAACTGTCCACATTTCACTTGCATCATGTCTCCAAAATAACAGTCCATATTTCACTTCCACCATGTCTCCACAATAACAATCCCTATTTTTCTTCTACCATGTCTCCCAAATAACAGTTCCTATTTCACTTCCACCATGTCTCCAAAAAACTGGCCATATATCACTTCCAACATGTCTTCACAATAACTGTCCATATTTCACTTCCACTATGTCTCCAAAATAACTATCCATATTTCACCAACACCATGCCTCCAAAGTAGCCGTCCATATTTCACTTCCACCATGTATCCAAAATAACTGTCCATATTTCATCTACACCATGTCTTCAAAATAACAGTCAATATATTACCTACATCATGTCCCCAAAATAACAGTCCATATGTTACCCACACCACGACTCCAAAATAACCGTCCACATTTCATTAAAACCATGTTTCCAAAATAACAATCTATATATAATCTACACCATGTCTCCAAAATAACCATCCATATTTCACTTCCACCATGTGTCCAAAATTACTGTCCACATTTCACTTCCATCATGTCTACAAAATAACTACATATTTCACTTCCACCATGTCTCCACAATAACTGTCCATATTTCACTTCCATCATGTCTCCAAAATAACTGTCCATATTTCACTTCCATCATGTCTCCAAAATAACTGTCCATATTTCACTTCCATGATGTCTCCAAAGTAACTGTACATATTTCACTTCCATCATGTCTCCAAAGTAACTGTACATATGTCACTTCCATCGTGTCTCCAAAATAAATAACCCAATTCCATCACATCTTCTGTCATATCTCATACAATACTCGTCAATATTCTAAACCATCAGACACACTTTCATAAATAATCATCTTTATATCTCTACCTTATATTCATGTAATGTCCATCTCTACTTTTATATCCATGCACTGTCCATCTCTATTTTTATATCCATGTACTGTCCTTCTCTACCTTTATATCTATGTACTGTCCTTCTCTACCTTTATATCTATGTACTGTCCTTCTCTAGCTTTATATCCATGTACTGTCCATCTCTACCTTTATATCCATGTGCTCTCCATCTCGACCTTTATATGTATCTGTGTTCCATCAATATCTCTATCATGTCTCCGCTTCTGTTTGAAGCTTTACAGTTTTGTTTGTAAAGCAGAATAGATTAGCAATTATTCCGAGGGCTTATAACGCTAAAAATTGAGTTTCGATACTCGCGATAAGTAAAGAACATGTAGCATACGCTTTACGTATATCATATAGCTTTTAAAGCTTTACCACGTATATATTGGATACGTATAGTTTGTGAAGCCTTACCAAGTAATACCAGACATTAATAACTTTTAAAGCTTTACCACGTACATACTGGATAGTGACATTTTTAAAAGTTTTACCACGTACTAATGGACACTAATAGTTTTTACAGCTTTAACATATATAATCTGAATAACATTTTGAACAGTTAATGCCATATCATACCTTGGATGACCAGATAACTTTGTCCACACACAATTCTAATTTTAATATTCTTATTTTAGTGACATTCTGTTCTCTGGTTCTCATTCTGCTTTGTCGATAAGAGGTTAAGACATTCTAATTTGTTTTGTTCTTTCGTTATATTGTGTGGTTACAATATTGTATTGTGTTCAGAGACGATTTTTTACTGTGTGTGTGTTTTGCTTATAGCAAAGTCATATCGGGCTATTTACTGTGTCCATCCAGGTGGAATCGAAACCCGTGATTTTAGCATTGTAAATGTGTAGACTTACCGCTGTCCCAGCGGGGGACAACATTTTAGTGTTGGTGTGTCTTTGTTGCTACAAACTATTAAAAGTTACCCTTTAGAGCAGTCTTCAGTTTTAAATGAGGCCTAAAGCTATCTAAGCTTAATTAATCTCTTTGGCTTTCGAACAAAAAATTCTTTGAAAAATTAAATAACTGTGGAAAGAGAATCTTCACATTAATTCCACTTTTATGATTGGTTACGTTACATATTGTCAACAGTTAGGGGTCGTTGACCCAGCTGTTTTGCTTATACATCCAATAAAGTGTTGTTCAGGTTGAAAATACTAGACATTTAAAAACTTATGTGTACCTCTTTTGTTTAATCTTATATTTCTCCCTGAAGCAAAATGTCGGATCCGAATTTTAAGCGTAAGTAGACCGTACACGAGGGAGATTTAGCCACAGAAGATAAAAAAAAACAAACAAACATTAATGAATAACACAGGAAATGTTGAACAATTATTTCTCTTTGTATTTATATATAAATTGTTTACTCCTAACTCCACGGATAAATATTGGTAAAGTGACTCTGTTTTTCAACTTACTGAAAAGGAAAATACAAAATACATCACTTGCACTGTTTTAATTTGTAACAAAAACTATCAGCTTTTGAGCTGTTAATAATTTTTTGACAGTTATTATCTCATCACTGGATTTTCCTCACTTTGTGAAATATACCTTCATATCTTTTATTCCTCACGAAGACAGTTGTATTATCATTCTATGTTTGTATTACGTATTTCTCTTCGTTTTACCAAAAGTAAACTGAAAATATATAATGTCAAAAAACCATAAATATTATTTATGCTTAACTATAATGTCCAGGTGCTCTCATGTGACGAATCGTGATTTTACGTCTGCTGCCCTTTAGGCTTCTTTATCGGAGGTTATTGTATTCGTACCGAAGGCTTTATCGAGTTTCTTTTCTTAAGAAAAAGGTAAGTTAGAGATGAATTATATATTCTTAACCATAATACCCTAATTAACGGTAACATTATTTTTTACTGCAAAGCTGTAATTCAGGTTTACATAATTCTCGGATGTATGGTCTAATACTATTAAGACTAATAGTGAGAAAGAACATTAAGTTAATACTTACCTTAACATGAACATTAGGCCTAAGGCAGTTCTGTCTTCCATATTTAAACTAATGCGTAAAGCATATATGAATGTGAAGGAAATAGGCCTGAACTAATAAAACAACATATAGTATAAATGAAGGGTGGAAACTACTATAAACTTTCTATTTTAAGCAATGTAACAAGAGATATTCATGACAGAATGTCATAAGCTGAGAAATTTAAAGTATGTGGGAAAATACATGCTACACCAAAATCTGAACTTTTCTATTCTGAAAGACTGTTTACAACAGTGAAACATAGGTTACTTGTTACTAGCATTAAGGTATTTTTAAGTATGGTGCAGCGAATTATCCGCGTAGTTAAAAAAAAAAGAAAGAAAGAAAAATAAATATGATATTTACTTTAGAGCTGAAATAGTCCAAATTGTTCCACACGCTATTAGTATTATTAGACATTACAAATGTACATGCCTTTTCTTCAAATACCCTAAGTTTAGCATCATCGAATTCAAAGTTATTGAACTTTTATACGAATATACATTTAATTATTTTAGAAATAAGCGTAATGTGTAACTGATATAGCGACAGGCTACATTATTTACTAGGGATAGTACGAAGCACAAAATAGTCCATATATACATAATACAGGAAATTATTTGTTTTCTACTCAATAGACTCTCTGTGATATACCCACCACAGATATTGAAAGGTGATTTTTAGTACACGAGCCTCCAGACTTACCACTAAGGCACTGGGGAATATAGTAAATCATGAATCAACTTTCTATCGTGAATGACATTTTTATCAAATTAATTAGTGCATTTTAATAAAAACAAAGTAGTAGTTTGTTGAAAATTTAGAGCACATAACATGTTATATATTTCTTCCCCACCAATAGCGTTGAACATCATCAACATAAATACGCTAAACAAAAAGATGGATAACAGACAATAAAATCAAAATGGCGTGAAATGACTTCCAGGTGTTTTTTGTTAAAATAATAGGCCAAGTAAAAAAAATATTAAAAATCATGGATTAGAAAAAAGTAACATCTCTGTTATACAAATTATTTCTGAATGAAATTCTCAAGCCATACATTTCATTATAATTTTAGCTGTATGAAAGCCAGAAGAGAAAAAATGGGAATTTATGAAATTGGTGGAAAGAATAATTATGCGATCCTTGTCCTTCAAGAATCATTTTGTTAAGCCTATTATTTCCCTTCTTAGATATATCAAGCATCACTTTGTTAAGCCTAATATTTCTCTTAAAAATTTTCAAGCATCTTTTTGTTAGGCCTAATCTTTCCCTTCTCATAGATTTAAAAGCATCATTTTCTTAAGCCTAATATTTACCTTCTCATAGATTTTAAACATCACTTCATTGGGCCTAATATTTCCATTTCCAAAATTTAACATTATTAATGCTTAAAGCTCGTTTTTTGGGGTGGTCAAGACGATGAATTTTTGTTTCCCCTAAAACACTAATAAAATAAGGGTCAAGGGAAAATGTTACTCAACAAACGTCCAAATACAGAATTTTTGAAGCTCAGTAAATTGTATACTGTTATTAACTATGTTTCACTCTTAATTAATGTGTCAATATGAAGTTTGGTGTTACTTTGTCAACATATTGCTCCTTTTAATTGTATTTGTGTACTCTTTGAGTAAATTGGGTCACCATTTCACTCTTAATTAATGTGTCAATGTGAAGTTTGGGGTTACTTTATTTAATTATTTTTGTGTACTCTTGAGTAAGTTGGGTCATCATTTCACTCTTAATTCATGTGTCAATGTGAAGTTTGGGGTTACTTTGTCAACATATTGCTCCTTTTAATTGTATTTGTGTACTCTTGAGTAAATTGGGTCATCATTTCACTCTTAATTAATGTGTCAATGTGAAGTTTGGGGGTACTTTGTCAACATATTGCTCCTTTTAATTGTATTTGTGTACTCTTGAGTAAATTGGGTCATCATTTCACTCTTAATTAATGTGTCAATGTGCCGTTTGGGGTAACTTTGTCAACATATTGCTATTTTTAATTGCTTTTGTGTACTCTTGAGTAAATTGGGTCATCATTTCACTCTTAATTAATGTGTCAATATGAAGTTTGGGGTTACTTTGTCAACATATTGCTCCTTTTAATTGTTTTTGTGTACTCTTGAGTAAATTGGGTCATCATTTCACTCTTAATTAATGTGTCAATGTGAAGTTTGGGGTTACTTTGTCAACATATTGCTCTTTTTTAATTGTATTTGTGTACTCTTGAGTAAGTTGGGTCATCATTTCACTCTTAATTAATGTGTCAATGTGACGTTTGGGGTAACTTTGTCAGCATATTGCTCTTTTTAATTGTATTTGTGTACTCTTGAGTAAGTTGGGTCATCATTTCACTCTTAATTAATGTGTCAATGTGAAGTTTGGGGTTACTTTGTCAACATATTGCTCTTTTTTAATTGTATTTGTGTACTCTTGAGTAAGTTGGGTCATCATTTTACTCTTAATTAATGTGTCAATGTGAAGTTTGGGGTTGCTTTGTCAACATATTGCTCCTTTTAATTGTTTTTGTGTACTCTTGAGTAAGTTGGGTCATCATTTCACTCTTAATTCATGTGTCAATGTGAAGTTTGGGGTTACTTTGTCAACATATTGCTCCTTTTAATTGTATTTGTGTACTCTTGAGTAAATTGGGTCATCATTTCACTCTTAATTAATGTGTCAATGTGAAGTTTGGGGTTACTTTGTCAGCATATTGCTCTTTTTAATTGTTTTTGTGTACTCTTTGAGTAAATTGGGTCACCATTTCACTCTTAATTAATGTGT
Organism: Tachypleus tridentatus; assembly: GCF_004210375.1. Classification (NCBI taxonomy): domain Eukaryota; kingdom Metazoa; phylum Arthropoda; class Merostomata; order Xiphosura; family Limulidae; genus Tachypleus; species Tachypleus tridentatus. The sequence goes on along the minus strand of NC_134827.1, from coordinate 44,956,205 downwards.
CAATGTGAAGTTTGGGGTTACTTTATTTAATTATTTTTGTGTACTCTTGAGTAAATTGGGTCATCATTTCACTCTTAATTAATGTGTCAATGTGAAGTTTGGGGTTACTTTGTCAACATATTGCTCTTTTTTAATTGTATTTGTGTACTCTTGAGTAAGTTGGGTCATCATTTCACTCTTAATTAATGTGTCAATGTGACGTTTGGGGTAACTTTGTCAGCATATTGCTCTTTTTAATTGTATTTGTGTACTCTTGAGTAAGTTGGGTCATCATTTCACTCTTAATTAATGTGTCAATGTGAAGTTTGGGGTTACTTTGTCAGCATATTGCTCTTTTTAATTGTTTTTGTGTACTCTTGAGTAAATTGGGTCATCATTTCACTCTTAATTCATGGGTCAATGTGCCGTTTGGGGTAACTTTGTCAACATATTGCTCCTTTTAATTTTTTTTGTGTACTCTTGAGTAAATTGGGTCATCATTTCACTCTTAATTAATGTGTCAATGTGAAGTTTGAGTTACTTTGTCAACATATTGCTTCTTTTAATTGTATTTGTGTACTTTTGAGTAAGTTGGGTCGTCATTTCACTCTTAATTAATGTGTCAATGTGCAGTTTTAATAAATTAGGTTGTCATTTTACTCACAATTGCCGTAATAATGTAAAGTTTGCTATTATTAATTTGTAATCTGTGTAAATTGGGTCATCACTCTTAATTACTGTTTATTGTTGAATTTGAGGTGCTAAGTAATCCATTCACATACTTTACGGAACGAACTCTGGTTTGGGCCTGCTCACGAGACACTTAGTGCAATAGACTATGAGAACTTTGACAGAAAGTTTATTTTGATCATGTTTGGAGTGCCAGACGTAAAGCAGCGTGAAAACCACGTGTTGATGGACTGTAGGATCAACTGCCTAACGCGAGTTTGCCTTTTGACCCTCCGCCAGACTGTGTTGTGCGTTATCCTTGGGACCTTAATGCTATCAGTTGATAAAAACAAGCACATTTCTAGAACAAGTGGGTCCAGAACGTTCCACATGGGCTTAGTAATATGAAGGGTTCCAGCTGGGCATAGCTATGATATTTCACTCTTGTGTGCCGAGAAACATTTTCGTGCCAGTCTGTACAGCCGTGCACCACCTACGTAACTTGAGCCGTACCAGACTCTATGAGAAGTCTCGTGTCATGCACGTGGAAATTCTATCACATCTTGGGCTAATTTTTTTTTTTTTTACTTTTCTTTCAAGTATAAAATGACATAATCTTAATGTTATTACACACCAGTATCTTTAGCAGCCGTGAAGAATTTATCTACATTTATCCCAATCTTGAAGACCAATAGTCATAGATCTTGGTAATAATTTCCTTATCCTCGTTGAGTCCTATCGGGAAAAAAAAAAAAGGCTGAAAATGCACGTGTTAGGAAGTGAAAAATAAATAAATAAAATAATCGGTGTACGTGTACAATGAATAAATACAGTGTAAGTTCCGAAAACTGTTAAAGGTTATTTTCTCCTTCGTTCGCAGCGGTTTTACCTCACTTTACAAACGTTTCCACTTGTTTCCGGTAATAATTAAGATTTAGTTTATAAATAATATTTCTATGGTTCCTTTTCACATTTCGCTGCAACAACAGACTTGTTATAAACTTACCTCATTCAAAATTCTACTGACGTTTTTGTAAACACGTACACTGTAGTACTATATCAATTAAAACACAGGGAACTGAACCCAAACAGAAGACATCTTGTACTCGTAGTGCATGTCTTTGTTTATAATTAAACGCAGGTTATGATATACCGTATTTATAGTGTTATAAAGGTTATAAAAATGCTATTTAAACTCAGAGTATGATATATCGTATTCACAGTATCATAATAGTTACAACAAATGGTATTTAAATTCAGGTTATAATATGTTATATTTATAGTTCTATATCAATGAAAGTAAATGGTATATTACCTCAGAGTATGATATAACGTTATATAGTATCGTATCGGTTACAGTAAATTCTGTATAAACCCAGAGTGTGATATATCGTTTTTTATAGTATTCTCGGTTGCAACAAATGCTATTTAAACAGTAGTATGAAATCAATGTATTTGTAGCATCATAACTGTTACGACAAATGAAATTTAAACTAAGAGTATAATATGTATTATCCCTAGTATCGTATCGGTTATGCGAATTGTATTTAAACCCACAGTATGATGTAGTGCTTGTAATAAAATGTATTTAAACCTAGTGTATAGTAAATCGTATTTACAGTATTATATCAGTGAAAATGAAGGGTATAATATCTCACTTTATGATGTATCGTATTAATAATGTCATAACGGTTACAGCAAATAATATTTACATCCAGAGTATAATATATCGTTTTTATGCTATCGTATGGGTTACAACAAATGGTATTTCAAGTCAGAATACGATATAAGGTACTAATAATGTTATGACGGTAACAAAAAGTGGTATTTAAACCCAAAGTATTGTACATCATGCTTATAGTGGCATAACGGTTGAAACAAATCGTATTTAAACACGGAATATAACATGTGATATCAATTAATACACACGGATAAATAACCCTGAATATATCATGTGATATCAGTTAAACACAGGGACATATAACCCAGAATATATCATGTGATATCAGTTAATACACAGGGACATATAACCCAGAATATATCATGTGATATCAGGTAATACACAGGAACATATAATCCAGAATATATCATGTGATATCAGTTAATACACAGGGACATATAACCCAGAATATATCATGTGATATCAGGTAATACACAGGAACATATAATCCAGAATATATCATGTGATATCAGTTAATACACAGGGACATATAACCCAGAATATATCATGTGATATCGGTTAATACACAGGGACATATAATTCAGAATATATCATGTGATATCACAGGGACATATAACCCAGAATATAACATGTGATATCACTTAGTACACACGGACAAATAACCCAGAATATATCATGTGATATCACAGGGACATATAACCCAGAATATATCATGTGATATTGGTTAATACACAGGGACATATAATTCAGAATATATCATGTGATATCACAGGGACATATAACCCAGAATATAACATGTGATATCACTTAGTACACACGGACAAATAACCCAGAATATATCATGTGATATCACAGGGACATATAACCCAGAATATATCATGTGATATCACAGGGACAAATAACCCAGAATATATCATGTGATATCAGAGGGACATATAATCCCAAATCGGCATTTTGTGTTTTTCTTATGACACTTTATTTAGATGACATCGTCACGAGACACCCAGATTTATTTTTGTTGGTTACATACTGTTTCGTTTAGAACACACTGTACACTGTTTCTTCATCACTAACTTAAGCAACCAACCATCACTATTACTGGAAGGTGACACAAATGACTCACATCCCCTCCGTGAAACCGGAAACTCCATGTTTTCTTTTTGTACTGTGAAGACAATTAATGGGACAGAAATAAGGATAATGTTAATAATAAAGTTTTAAAGACTGCTGATAATCGTTGTTTAATGACTAAATAAATATGGGTGTAAATAGATTTTATAATGGAAGAAACCAAGTTGTCTGTGTAAAGTAGGTAAAGAAATACAAACACATACGGATATGTAAATCGCTTGGGCGATTTTATAAATACATATATTTCAAATGTTTTGATGGATTTATAGATAGTGTTAAAAACGTATACGCAATGTTTCGATTACATGTATGTTTATATGTATGTAATTGTTTTAATTATTAAAAATACAGATATATAGATCGAAAATGTTCTAAATGAATGACAAAAGTATACTGTTTGACAATTAAAAAATAGACTTACTATTTTATAAATGAGATTAATGGTTTAAGATACACATATATATTGACGTGTAAATAGTTTGACAGTTAAATAGATAGCTATGTAAGTATATATAAGTAGTAGCGAAAGTACTCGTGCTATTAGGTTGATTTACTGTAAATGACTGTGTCAGTGTTTGTATCCTGAACTCATTTTAGCATAAAATTTTGACCCATATACTTATGCTTGTCCTTCCCTTTAACTTGTCCTTTGATTTTAAAAATTAAATAATAAAAACAAATGATAAATAAAAAATGTTTAATTAACAGAGTCTCTAAACTTTAAATCAGCTGTTTTTGTTTTCTACTTTATACATCTGTTGTTATACTTTCAGCACATAGCCCCTTAGTTATACTTTTATCGCTAAGCAAAATGATATAAAAACCATTGTTGGAACGTATTGTTACCAAAACGCACTGACTTTTCTATATATTAAGTTGTTATATAAGGGACCACTTTTTTATATATGATTTTTTACCAGACTGTCTCGTTAGAAATTTACGCGCCCTCACGTACATAAGATAAGTAATTATACCCAGGGTTCACTTAACATGATTACAAAATTTCAGGTTTCTAGGTTCTTTCCTGATGAAGCTATCGTAGTCATTTCGTTTATATGTGGTTATTCGCATAAAACATGCACACAATAATACCCAAGTGCATGCCCTCAGGGTCCACTTTGTGTGAGTGCAAAATTTCAGGTTTTTAGGTTCTTTCCTCTTGGAGCTATGGCGGTCACACACAGACCCACAGTTAACGGTTGAAGATGGAGATATGTTCATGAATATGTAGTGTTAAATATACAGATGTATACGTGTAATTATATTCGTTCTCCAAGAGATGGTTTTTAACGGTTATAGTACCAGATGTGAATATTATATATCACTTTAAATAGATACGTCTATGTATATGTATATGTCTGGCAGTTTCTACTGTTATTGTTATTTATTATTTTTACTGAATATTTAGCAATCTAGTCTACTACACATCAATGTAAGAGAGCACAAAAATAAAGTAAAAATACTTTTCTGATGAAAAATAACACGTGTACGACCTCTGTAACAATAGTAAAAAAAAACTACACATTGTACTATTATGCATAGTGTACGACCTCTGTAACAACAGTAAAAAAACAAAACACATTATATTATTATGTATAGTGTACGACCAATGTAACAACAGTAAACAAACAAAACACTACACATTATATTATTATGTATAGTGTACGACCTCTATAACAACAGTAAAAGAACAAAACACCACACATTATATTATTATGTATACTGCTTCACATTCAATAAAAGCAGACCGTTTATTTTGCCAAAATATGAGAATATATGGTACACGTCATTGCACACATTTGAGACTTTTCCCAAAGTACAACAAAGATGTATGCAAGGCATTTGTTGAGGTATGATTGTAAGAAAGCATAACTTTACTTCTTTGAAGAGAAACGTATCTTTATATTGACGGAAATATTTTTCTACTTTGTAGCTTTACGTTTGGTTTGTTTTGAATTTCGCGCAAAGCTACTCGAGGGCTATCTGCGCTGCTTTAGATAATTTAATAATTCTAGTATGTCCTTTACCAGTTTTAGTCGTGCACCACGAAATTACTTTTTCTTAGAAAAATGTGATTCCCAGTCAGGTTTTGCCACCATTTTACTGACTACAATGATCAAGTATTACCTAACGAAAGTGTGAACGGTGTTCTTCTCTAATGAAACATAAAATTAACACACTTGTTACGCAGCGCAGGTAGAGTGAAGAAAACTACTGCCTAACCGGTTAAATATGACAGTAAGATGTTTTCTTTGGCACAACACTAACAGCGCTTAGCCTTACAGTAAGAAACGGTTCCATACACGTAATTACAGAGGTGTCCTTTATAAATAGGCTTACATACATTATCATCAACGTTCTGTTGAAGTTATGGAAAGCAAAACAAATGTACAATAGATCAGTATGGAAGATATCAATTATACACAGAAAACCGTGTTCTCGCTGAAGGACAATCCGCAAGTTTCAATCACAGAATCTCCTGCTTTCAGTCAATATCCGTTAAGTTTAATCAGTTCCGGATTTTATTTTTCTTTGATGTAACATATTTTATTTCTTCTATTTTACCACATATGATATACGAAAACTTTCCATTAATGAAAGTAATGTTGTTTCTTTCACGAAAATCTAATCTATACACAGCCCAGCACTGTAAAAATTAACAATGGATCTCAGTTCTCTACGTCTAATATATCTTGCACGTGAGATTCTACGTCACCCGGTAAACTTTCTCCTTGTTCTGTGTCTGGTATGCTTGAGGGAGATGACAGGTCCTCCCCTTGATCTGGGATACCAAGAGTGTGGGTTAGGATGTGTCGCCTGAGATCACAGTTCCGACGAAAGACTTTAGTACAAGATCCACAGTTATAGGGCTTGATGTCCGTGTGGGTGAGTAGGTGTGTCTTCAGGTTGCTCCTCTGGTTAAAGCTTCTTCCACAGGTGGGACACTTGTGGGGGGAATCCTCCATGTGGAGGATCCTATGAACGGCTAAGGTTCGAGACTGACAGAATCCTTTACCGCATTCTGTGCACTTAAACGGCTTTTCCTTTGAATGGATGTACCTGGTGTTTATACAGAAAAATTAGCATAATTGTATTACAAGTTATGTGTTTTTTTAACTGAAAGTGACATATTTGCATATAGTGATAATCCAACCAAACCAAGCACATCCAAACGTTACACAAGAATGTATTGACAAAGGTATGGCGTCTTTTAAACGAACTAAGAAACTATTAGACCAAGATAGCAAAAACTCCATCACAATTAATTATAGTTTCAGATTGGTGAAGTACAAAGTGACATTTAGACGCTTAAACTGATGGAAGTACAATGTGACATTTAGATGTTTAAACTGATGGAAGTACAAAGTAACATTTAGACGTTTAAACTGATGGAAGTCCAAACTGACATTTAGACGTTTAAACTGATGGAAGTACAAACTTTTAGACGTTTAAACTGATGGAAGTACAAACTGACATTTAGACGTTTAAACTGATGGAAGCACAAACTGAGAAGTACAAACTAACATTTAGACATTTAAACTGATGGAAGCACAAACTGACATTTAGACATTTAAACTGATGGAAGTACAAACTAACATTTAGACGTTTAAACTGATGGAAGCTCAAACTGACATTTAGACATTTAAACTGATGGAAGTACAAAGTGACATATAGACATTTAAACTGATGGAAGTACAAACTGACATTTAGACGTTTAAACTGATGAAACTACAAACTGACATTTAGACGTTTAAACCGATGGCAGTAAAAACAGACATTTAGACGTTTAAACCGATGGAAGTACAAACTGACAGATGTTTAAACTGATGAAGTACAAACTGACATTTAGACGTTTAAACTGATGGAAGTACAATGTGACATTTAGACGTTTAAACTGATTGAAGTACAAACTGACATTTAGACATTTAAACTGATGGAAGTACAAAGTGACATTTAGACGTTTAAACTGATGGAAGTACAAAGTGACATTTAGACATTTAAACCGATGGAAGTACAAACTGACATTTAGACATTTAAACCGATGAAAGTACAAACTGACATTTAGACATTTAAACTGATGGAAGTACAAAGTGACATTTAGACATTTAAACTGATGGAAACACAAACTGACATTTAGACATTTAAACTGATGGAAGTACAAAGTGACATTTAGACGTTTAAACTGATGGAAGTACAAAGTGACGTTTAGACGTTTAAACCGATGGAAGTAAAAACAGACATTTAGACGTTTAAACCGATGGAAGTACAAACTGACAGATGTTTAAACTGATGAAGTACAAACTGACATTTAGACAATTAAACTGATGGAAGTACAAACTGACATTTAGACGTTTAAACTGATGGAAGTACAAACTGACATTTAGACGTTTAAACTGATTGAAGTACAAATTGACATTTAGACATTTAAACTGATGGAAGCACAAACTGACATATAGAAATTTAAACTTATGGAAGTACAAAGTGACATTTAGACATTTAAACTGATGGAACTACAAACTGACATTTAGACGTTTAAACTGATGGAAGTACAAACTGACATTTAGACGTTTAAACTGATGGAAGTACAAACTGACATCTAGACATTTGAACTGATGGAAGTACAAACTGACATTTAGACATTTAAACTGATGAAAGTACAAACTGACATTTAGACGTTTAAACCGATGGAAGTACAAACAGACAGACGTTTAAACCGATGGAAGTACAAACTGACAGATGTTTAAACTGATGGAAGTACAAACTGACATTTAGACATTTAAACTGATGGAAGTACAAACTGACATTTAGACGTTTAAACTGATTGAAGTACAAACTGACATTTAGACGTCTAAACTGATGGAAGTACAAACTAACATTTAGACATTTAAACTGATGGAAGCACAAACTGACATTTAGATATTTAAGCTGATGGAAGTACAAAGTGACATATAGACATTTAAACCGATGGAAGTATAAAGTGACATTTAGACATTTAAACTGATGGAAGTACAAACTGACATTTAGACATTTAAACTGATGGAAGTACAAAGTGACATGTAAACTTTACTCCTGTAGAAAGTTACTTCATGCTCGTTACAATTGGCCAAATGATCAGCAAATAATATTTAAAACCTGGATGGTTTACGTTGTTCTGTAACAAGGAGCAGTTGGAAAACATCTGGATACTTATCTGCGGTCTTCGATATGATCTTTTATTCCGAAGACTTCGTGAAATAAAATAAACACAATATGAAATGAAAGGATTTTACTTGTGGTCTAGCGGATGATAACGTCTCCAGAACGTTTTTAACAAAAACTAAGCACAACACGAAAAAAAAAAAAACATCTCACCTGTGGTCTCGCAGATGATCTTGTCTCCGGAACGCTTTGTGACAAATGTCACACGTGTACGGTCGTTCGTCTGTGTGTGTCCTTTCGTGGATTAACAGGTTATAGGATTTGGTGAAGCGACGCTGGCAATACTTGCAGATGAATTCTTTCTTCGGTCTTGATGACCCTCGACCTCGTGAACCCTTTCGTTCATAAAACCCTGGACCATACCCAATAGGACCGATGCTATAGTAAGGAGTAATAAATGGAAAGGAATGACCAGTTATCACTGGAAGAGAACCCACTGGCTTCTCTATTCCTGTGGATAAAGTTTCGTCGTCTTTGGATGTAGCCGATTCTGCTAGTCGAGAAAAGTCAAACTTTGAAGTTTTGTGCTTAACAACGTTTGAAATACTGGAGGTCGTGGGTTGGATGTTTAGTTGAGATGTAAGTCCTGGAACTTCGACGTCTTTCGTGGATTCTTGTTTGATTTGTCCAATAGTATACAGAAAAGGATAAGTACCAAACTGGTGGCCACAACCTGCCATTGCGTAAGCTGGAAGAAGTGGTAAAGGGGTCAGAGGCAACTGAGGGCGAGGGTAGATGGGCTGTGGCATGGCTGAGGGATGCATGATAGGAATCTCCTGTTTAGAGTTTTGAAAGATGAGGGGCTTGCACTGCCAAGATGAGTTCAATGTAAGATCAACAGAAGAACAGACCTTGTTCCTGTCTGCTGATGGAAATTTTATACTTGCCGCTAGTGGCGTCTTCTGTCGGGCGACATCTGGTGACAAAAAATAAAAAATGGAAAATAAATTAAGAACTATATGAAGAAGCGGGGCATCGTCTTTCCTTCCACGTATCGACCCACCCACACCTGCACAATAGACTTCTACACACACAATGCTTTCTTTTATACGTTAATCAACATCAAGGGTCATGTAATGTCGCCACCTGACGTTATAAATCACAGTCCTGAAACACCCAATCATCGCACAGAGGCCTATAAGATCAGAAGCGAACTTGTGGGTTTTAAGAAATGCAACAAAAGCTTATGACTTATTCTGGGGCGCCCACGTGCAATGCCCAGTACATATGTATGTAAGTAACGTGTACATGAAATCAACCCATTTCAGCTGGTAAATAAAAACTTTCAGGTGCAACTAATATAATTACTTACTGTAAAACTAGTCTAGATAGTTTCTAAGGCAAAACTGCAGATGTATATGATTTCATTCCTTTCTATGAGATAGGTGAATTTCAAAGTTTATTAGGCATTGTCAGTGTTAAACTCTACGGTTATTTAACTTAAACATTGTGATGCTAAATATCCCGAGAAAGTTTTTCTTAATGATAAAACGAATAATCGGCAATAGCAGATTCTGATAAACAAAAGTATTCGAATAAAACTGAAATATTTTGAAATTATTCTTTTCACATGTATGTGTTTCTATGAAAGCATGGTGAAAACGTTTTGTAAATAATATAAAAACAAGCGATAAATCCCCTCACTGACGACAGGTGGCCTCATCTTCCTGTCGCTACCTGATTATTACTCGTTAAGCTGGTGGAAAATGTAAGCGGAAAAGACTTGTAAATGGCGGTTCCAATCATATGTGAAATTTGTCTATTGAGACTTCACGTCAAAATGTACCAGGTTACGCAGTTTGTTATTTATTATGTACGCTCTCAAAATTTGAAAACGCTTTGTATGGGTTCCACTATTCGATTAAAGTAGCCAAGAGTTGGCGGACAGTACTATTGCTGTCTTCCCTTAAGCCCAGAGTGAATAGAAATCAGTGAACAGCGTGGCGGACTGTGTAGCTGAGGTTTGTGGATCCCGTCCCATTATTAAGAAAGAAATTTATCTCCGAATTTTTGGGCTGAGACTGAGTTGTAGGAGTGAGAACCAGATATCATATTTTAGTTATTCACAATTCTATTAAAGGATGATAGAAGTATTGTACCAATGTTACTAAAAATTATCAAAATCAAATTATTAAGTTTATGAAGGTACAGTTAGGGGGCGATAGAAGTCAAGTCATCCCTGAGGTACTACAATGTAAACCTTAATGGTTTCATCTAATGTTGCTGAAAAAAAATTCTTGTATATTTTCGTTATCCAACTTCAACAATACTTGTACGTTAAGTACTTTCCCTTATTCACCACCAGGAGAAGTAGGTGAAAGCCTGGTGTAGCATTGTTATGGTGAATAAATAAACAGTATTGAAGTAAAATATACACGTGAGGAAATAAACAGTCTTGAAGTAAAATATACACGTGAGGAAATAAACAGTATTGAAGTAAAATATACACGTGAGCAAATAAACAGTCTTGAAGTAAAATATACACGTGAGCAAATAAACAGTCTTGAAGTAAAATATAGACGTGAGGAAATAAACAGTATTGAATTAAAATGTACACGTGAGCAAATAAACAGTCTTGAAGTAAAATATACACGTGAGGAAATAAACAGTCTTGAAGTAAAATATACACGTGAGGAAATGAACAGTCTTGAAGTAAAATATACACGTGAGCAAATAAACAGTATTGAAGTAAAATATACACGTGAGGAAATAAACAGTCTTGAAGTAAAATATACACGTGAATAAATAAACAGTATTGAATTAAAATATACACGTGAGGAAATAAAGTCTTGAAGTAAAATATACACGTGAGGAAATGAACAGTCTTGAAGTAAAATATACACGTGAATAAATAAACAGTATTGAATTAAAATATACACGTGAGGAAATAAACAGTATTGAAGTAAAATATACACGTGAATAAATAAACAGTATTGAATTAAAATATACACGTGAGGAAATAAAGTCTTGAAGTAAAATATACACGTGAGGAAATAAACAGTCTTGAAGTAAAATGTACACGTGAGGAAATAAACAGTCTTGAAGTAAAATATACAGGTGAGCAAATAAACAGTCTTGAAGTAAAATGTACACATGAGCAAATAAACAGTCTTGAAGTCATCTGTACACGTGAAGAAATAAAAGGTCTTGAAGTTATCTGTACACGTGAATAAATAAAGTCTTGAAGACATCTGCACACGTAGACAAATAAAAGGTCTTGAAGTTATCTGTACACGTGAATAAATAAAGTCTTGAAGACATCTGCACACGTAGACAAATAAACAGAAGCTTGAAGTCATCTCTACACTGCTCTAACGGTGCCTTATTTAGTCAGCTCCACCCACCACCTATTTTTTGGTCACATTACTCGAATATTAGGATTGCCTAGTTAGCGTTTTAACCTCCCCCCTCCTTGGAATGGAGAGCGTGTTCAGGGGTGAGTTTCAAAACCGCAACACGCAGCTTGCGAGTAGAGCTTTCTACTAACTACCAGGCCGTGCCAGAGCTGCTAAAACGGTGTTAACATATAGGTTAATTACCAGGTCATGGAAGACCTATTAATATGGTGTTAACATATGGGTTGACAACCAGACCTGTTAAAATGGTGCTAACATATGGGTTAACTACAATGTCATGTCATACCTGTTAAAATGGTTTTATGTAGTTATCAGATGTCAGTGGTTTTATTTGTGGCTGGATGAATCTTGTAGTTATCAGATGTCTGGTTTTATTTGTGGCTGGATGAATCTTGTAGTTATCAGATGTCAGTGGTTTTATTTGTGGCTGGATGAATCTTGTAGTTATCAGATGTCAGTGGCTTTATTTGTGGCTGGATGAATCTTGTAGTTATCAGATGTCAGTGGTTTTATTTGTGGCTGGATGAATCTTGTAGTTATCAGATGTCAGTGGTTTTATTTGTGGCTGGATGAATTTTGTAGTTATCAGATATCAGTGGTTTTATTTGTGGCTGGATGAATTTTGTAGTTATCAGATGTCAGTGGCTTTATTTGTGGCTTGATGAATCTTGTAGTTATCAGATGTCAGTGGTTTTATTTGTGGCTGGATGAATCTTGTAGTTATCAGGTCTTAATTTTGGACCCGACATTAAGTTTGTAAAACCTACTTGTTAGAAGTGTAACGTTCGATATAGAGTAGAGGACAGACTTAAAATGAAATGGCTCGAACCTCATTAAACGTCTGATATTATTAATACGAGAAGATTTCCCTATCGAACTGTCTTTACACCTCAGCCTAACAGCTAACATGCTCGAACGATTAATCCAATGGTTCATAGCTCACGTCCCGCTGCACTTCTTTTTGGGATCATGTGATTGGAATATAATAGAGAAGGACGAGTCTCTTTCAGTGGTCAGGGAAAGGTTAGCGTCCAAAAGTTAGCGGTGTTAACTAACCTACTTGTTACAACTTATCAAAAGGTAATTGACATAGTATCTGTGGAAACAAAGAAAGATTAAGGTCTGGTTTGGTCTCAGTTAATTTGTTTTTCTCATAACTCTGGAAGACCGATTTCTGTAAAGAACATAGTAGTAGCTATCGTATTCAATATATTAAATAATGGACAGTGACAATAATAGGTAATTGAAGCGTGTACATTCAAGTAGACACGAGCCTGGTTACAAAATAAGGAGTGACTATTGAGAACGATTTACAAATATTTGTACACTTAATATACATTTCTCAAAGTGTTCCGTCCTTTAGGGTAATCTCGATACTGCTGAATATTCACTTTTCTCTCTGTAATTAAACCTCTACAGAAAATATTTTTTAAATAAAGAGGGTTAACGCAAGGCAGTCTTCACATCCGGTTCATGTAGAACACTCTTAAGAGCCACACTCAATACATAGTCAAGCGATGGAATTTGTATGCCAGAAAAAAGAAATGAATAAAAACTGGCCGTCGCCAAGTGGCAAGTGGGCGACACTAGAACATACCCTTCAGAGATAAGTTACCAACTGTCCTTACATCCATGTATTACGTTACATAAACACTCGCATACGGAGTTAAATAACCGTGCACATGCATTCACATGTTAATTAATTAAGATCATAGCAGTTAAGATGTGTTTCCTTAGTTTCTGAGGAATAATAAATGTAATTAGTACCTAATTGTCAGAGGACAACATAATATGATAAATTCTTAGTTAACAATACACGTATACAATATCACTTACATAGGAACATAACACCTTAGAAGAAATATTAGTTTCTATCTTTCATTTAAACTACGAAAAATAATAATGAACTTGTGGTAGTCTTCAACACAAAATGTCATCTTACTGTACCATAGTAATCACTGATCAAATTATGTCCTTATATTGTGGTAATTAATGGTAATCTCATATTTTTATGCTCTAGTAATTATTGATAATATCGTGTTCTTATACTATAGTCATAAGCAATATCGTGTTCTTACACTGTGGTAATTAGTAATAATATTGTGTTCTTACACTGTAGTAATTAGTAATAATATCGTGTTCTTACACTGTAGTAATTAGTGATAATATCGTGTTCTTACACTGTAGTAATTAGTAATAATATCGTGTTCTTACACTGTAGTAATTAGTAATAATATCGTGTTCTTACACTGTAGTAATAAGTAATAATATCGTGTTCTTACACTGTAGTAATTAGTGATAATATCGTGTTCTTACACTGTAGTAATTAGTGATAATATCGTGTTCTTACACTGTAGTAATTAGTAATAATATCGTGTTCTTACACTGTAGTAATTAGTGATAATATCGTGTTCTTACACTGTAGTAATTAGTGATAATATCGTGTTCTTACACTGTAGTAATTAGTAATAATATCGTGTTCTTACACTGTAGTAATTAGTAATAATATCGTGTTCTTACACTGTAGTAATTAGTGATAATATCGTGTTCTTACACTGTAGTAATTAGTGATAATATCGTGTTCTTACACTGTAGTAATTAGTGATAATATCGTGTTCTTACACTGTAGTAATTAGTAATAATATCGTGTTCTTACACTGTAGTAATTAGTAATAATATCGTGTTCTTACACTGTAGTAATTAGTAATAATATCGTGTTCTTACACTGTAGTAATTAGTAATAATATCGTGTTCTTACACTGTAGTAATTAGTAATAATATCGTGTTCTTACACTGTAGTAATTAGTAATAATATCGTGTTCTTACACTGTAGTAATTAGTAATAATATCGTGTTCTTACACTGTAGTAATTAGTAATAATATCGTGTTCTTACACTGTAGTAATTAGTAATAATATCGTGTTCTTACACTGTAGTAATTAGTAATAATATCGTGTTCTTACATAATAGTAATAATATCGTGTTCTTACACTGTAGTAATTAGTAATAATATCGTGTTCTTACACTGTAGTAATAAGTAATAATATCGTGTTCTTACACTGTAGTAATTAGTGATAATGTCGTGTTCTTACACTGTAGTAATTAGTGATAATATCGTGTTCTTACACTGTAGTAATTAGTGATAATATCGTGTTCTTACACTGTAGTAATTAGTAATAATATCGTGTTCTTACACTGTAGTAATTAGTGATAATATCGTGTTCTTACACTGTAGTAATTGGTGATAATATCGTGTTCTTACACTGTAGTAATTGGCGATAAACTCTCGTTCTCTCTTCAGGCGTGAAGTATTAAGTCCTGTAAGTGGATCAACTTTCAACTTGCTACAAATTGTAGTTACAGCTATGACATATATTGTTCCACGTGCACTAATATGTGTAAGTTTGGATAGCAACTAGTGATGTTGGTGAGATATTGATTATTAATCTGAGTACCAAATACTTCTATTACAAAACACAATCTGAGTGTCAAACATCTGTAATACAAAACACAATCTGAGTGTCAAACATCTGTAATACAAAACACAATCTGAGTACCAAACATCTGTAATACAAAACACAATCTGAGTACCAAACATCTGTAATACAAAACACAATCTGAGTACCAAACATCTGTAATACAAAACACAATCTGAGTACCAAACATCTGTAATAGATAACGTTTCGTACCTAATATTTCCGTGGATTTAACAAGATGTCCTCAGTAGACAGGTGTCCTATTTTGTATGGTAATTAAACTAGAAATGAAAGCGACATAATAATTGTGATGAGCACGTGAACTGATAAGACACGAAGGCTTATGTTTTAGTGCATTAAGAAAGAACGTGTTTGACTACACTTGAGACATGAGCTCTAAATTCTAGGAGAATGTAACTATTATAGTGTATTCAGATAATGTAGGAAGTTTTATTTGTATGTGTGTTTCAAAGTGTTCTCGCTAAAGTACCCAAAGAACTATGTGTGTGTACAGAGAGGTCTCTAATTTTGAACTGAGAGAATAGAGGGAAGTCAACTCAGAACCTCCGGGCTGCAGTAGTGGGATTTGACTTTCACATTTATTGTGCACTCCAAAGTGACACGTGAGTTTAAATGCAACAGAACGTAAACCATGAACCTTTATTTTCAGACTATTTGTCTTTTAGCTTTTGTAACAACACGACTATAAAGCGTGATCATAACACAGTTGACAATGACAAACTGATATTTACAACTGGACTCGTAATGCATACGAAACGCAAACTGTGAGTCTCGGGTTCGAATCCCATCGCTAAACTTCTTCATTCTCTAAGCCATGGGGCGTTATAACATGATCCTTACTCTTTCATAAAGACTATACAAAGAGTTGCTGTTTGCTTTCCCTGTAGTTTATCAATTTAAAATCAGTAACAGCTAGCGCAGTTATCACTGGAGTAGCTTTGCGTACATTTCAACAAACAAACCTCTGCCATTCTTTTGACATTTCAGAAAAAAGAAACTTCCTACTAGAAACGGTGTTACCCAAAGTCGATATGTTATATCAATTTCACCTAAATATCTCATGAGCTTTATAAATAGCTAACAGACTTCCCAGTCCTGTTATCTAGGTATCTCTTTAAGTTTTTACTGATATATTAGAAAATCCTTTGTTTCTATCCAATTTCGGTCAGTTTTACTTCTCGTTATAATTCATATTTATTCTTATGTTCGTCTTCAGATAAGTACAGACTAAACAAAATATTCGCATAACAAATTTTCTATTACATTGATTTTATTAAAGTGCCTAATATTCCTCATAAATACATTATTTTAAGTTTCGTCCCACAGTAACTCAATGGTAAGTCTTGGATCCATGACGCTGAAACTTGGGTTTCGATATCTGTTGCGTGCACAGCATAGATAACCCATAGTTTATTTTTGTGCTGAGAATAAACAAACAGATAAAAGGTTTGTATGTATACTTTCAACTCACCAGCGTACGACGTAAGTGTATTTTCTCAGAAAAGGGTCTTCACAAACACCAAAATTACAGTGTCAGAATGCAGCCCGAAATGTTGTCGTTAGGAAACAGGAGGTATCCATATAAAAATACAAGACTGTACTGAAGACTCAAGACTAACATATAACGGATCCGTTAGCAGTGACAAAAAAAAACACACAACGCCCCCTGCCGGTGTTTTCCATTTGGAACATTCGTATAATTAAAACACGAAGTGGGAGTTTTCAGCTGAGAAATATGACTACTCGGTTTGTTATCGTCTGCTCAAATTATCATAATTCAGGCAACGATGACCGAGAACGTTTAAGTCCGAATCTGTCTAGTTACACCGCCAGGAGGCGTTCGGGACTGATGCTTCGTAATTACAGCTTAGGGCGTAGATTTAGAAAACCATCGTTTTGAAAGACGCTGCCGTTAGCCAAGGATGAGATGATTGTACTTTGTTATTGCCACTAGGCTCAGCCGGAACTACAACCACAAAACTGTATGAAGACTGTGACAAGGCGTATGTTAATTTTTCGTTATTATTATGCATTTAAAAGGTAGGTATTTGTTGTTGAGGAACATGTTAAAAGGCCCGCATTTAGCATAGCGTAGTTGCTACTGTGACACAACAACGTATAAGCCTGTTCTGGTAAATAGTCTGGCAGCCACACTAAAATATGCGTCAATCAAAACCTCCAAAGAATAAATAGAGAGATCCTAAAATGTTTCACTGTTTAAAACAAACAAACATCTCCGTATAACCCACTCTGGTCTAATAGTTGGACAGTCGTAAGTTCACGTACTTAAAACGTTAACATCCAAGGTTCTATACCCTGCGTTAGATACTTCAAATAGCCTCGTAAAGGAACAGAAATATGCTTGTGGACTTACAACAATATAAACCAGGTTTCGATACCTGTGGTAGACACACCACAGACAACCCATTGAAGTGTTAGTGGTCAAGAATAGCTAACACTAGGATACTGAAGTGTCAGTGGTCGAGAATAGATAACACTAGGATACTAAAGTGTTAGAGGTAAGGAAAAGATAACACGAGGATACTGAAGTGCCAGTGGTCAAGAATGCCTAGCATCAGGATACTAAAGTGTTAGTGGTCAAGAATAGTTAACATTAGGATACTGAAGTGTTAGTGGTCAACAATAGCGAACACTAGGATACTGAAGTGTAAGTGGTCAAGAATACCTAATACTATAATACTAAAGTGCTAGTGGTCAAGAATAACTAATTGTGATACTGATGGTTCTAGTGGTCAAGAATACGTAATACTAACAATTCAGACGTCAAGACGTTGCGTAGGCTTAACATGGAATTTTAGAAATATTCGGACAGCCATATCGTTCACTAAAAAAACTAATTTTTAACTGTTCTTAGAATAGAATAATCATTTTTCGCCTAATCTATGTTCCACCATAAACGAAACGTTTCGTTTACCAAGTTTTATCACATAAACAAATGTACACTGCAGTTTTCACTTCGTGTACATCTGTTTTGGTATTGTACGACACCTGCTATACACCTGTGTCTTGCGTTTCATGTCGCTAACTTCTCTGTCTCTATACTTGAATGTAATATTTCGTATCACTTGCTATTGCTTTTGGAAAATGGAAACACTGAAAGGGTATATTATATCGTCTTATACTCCGTCTGTTTCGCTTCAGTAAAGGCAGTTCTTTCATTTCACCTGAAACCACATAATTTTACTTCGAAGCATACATTCTGACAAAATTCGACAAACTCTAGATGTATAGTTTTACGCTGACTGCGTCACTTTCTGTTTTAAAGTCTAGTTATATAAACGAATCTCAAAACTATTTGTCAAAAAACAATAAAATAAGTCATAATTTGTACAATAATCAAACAGTTATCTACTGTATAATAAATTAGGTTACCATATGGTAAGGTAAAACAAACATTAAACACCATAGATAAGTGGGAATAATACTATATGGTAAGGTAAAACAAACTATAAACACCATAGATAAGTGGGAATAATACTATATGGTAAGGTAAAACAAACTTAAAACACCATAGATAAGTGTGAATATTACTATATGGTGAGGTAAAACAAACTAGAAACACCATAGATAAGTGTGAATATCACTATATGGTAAGGTAAAACAAACTGTAAACACCATAGATAAGTGTGAATATCACTATATGGTGAGGTAAAACAAACTATAAACACCATAGATAAGTGTGAATATTACTATATGGTGAGGTGAAACAAACTAGAAACACCATAGATAAGTGTGAATATCACTATATGGTGAGGTAAAACAAACTAGAAACACCATAGATAAGTGTGAATATCACTATATGGTGAGGTAAAACAAACTAGAAACACCATAGATAAGTGTGAATATCACTATATGGTAAGGTAAAACAAACTGTAAACATCATAGATAAGTGTGAATATTACAATATGGTAAGGTAAAACAAACTAGAAGCACCATAGATAAGTGGGAATATCACTATATGGTGAGGTAAAACAAACTAGAAACACCATAGATAAGTGTGAATATCACTATATGGTAAGGTAAAACAAACTATAAACACCATAGATAAGTGTGTACGTTACAATATGGTGAGGTAAAACAAACTTAAAACACCATAGATAAATGTGAATATTACTATATGGTGAGGTAAAACAAACTATAAACACCATAGATAAGTGTGAATATTACTATATGGTAAGGTAAAACAAACTCTTAAACACCATAGATAAGTGTGTACATTACTATATGGTGAGGTAAAACAAACTATAAACACCAAAGATAAGTGTGTATGTTGCTTTATGGTAAAGGAAAACAAAGTAAAACATTGTGGATTTGTGTATATATTACACATTTCTGTTTGCGCCGCTTAACGCTGCCTGATTAACGTAAGAAACTTCCGTGTTTGTTTAGTTATCGTAACACTTTATTTGTGGCGTGACAAGATACACGAAAGTTAGTAACATGTCGTCAAACAGAGAAATGAGTGTTATTTTGCCACCAACTTAGTAGACCTTGATGTTCTCACCTCTTGAGTTAGTTGGAAACCTCTGGGCAGTATTGGAATATAGGCTTTGGATTAACCTGTGATTCGGTGGCTGGCACTTCAAACAAAGGCGCCACAAAGTTCAAATTCCAGTTTTCGATAAGGTCACGATCACCAGAGGGTAAACATCATCTACGTTACTCATAGAGAATTAGTATGTAATTGTGGGTTTGTTTGAACGTGGAAAGGATACATACAATAATACTCCAAGTCAGATATATCTCCTCAAACTGAAGATTAGCAAGAGAAAAGGAAACACAGATGATGACAACCGTTTTGTTTCTCCAGAACTATACTGTTCTAGGTATGTTTTGTGCGCTTATGTAAGATTTAACCTCTTTCTTTAATATATGTTACGTACTTAGAAGTCTATCAGTCTAATATTTGTTGCTGAGAAATCCACGTTGCTGGAGGTATGTCTTGTACGGTTGTACACGATTAATCTGTTAAAAAACTGCACTGTTCGTTGTCTGTCCAGTAATGTGCTATACACTAAAATTATTTATCAGAAGTCTATATCGTTGAAGGTTTATCTAGTACGGTTCTGTACGATTCTAACTCTTTATGTAAAAGTTACACAGCTGAAAGTCTTCCCAAATACAGGTTTACATATTGGCCATACAACATTTTTAATACAATATTTATATGTCTTGGCGACAGATGGTTATATTTGTATTGTCGCTATTGGATGAAAAATAAATACGTGTGTCAAGCTGACATAGTATTAGTAATAGTATGTAGTGATAGTATTAGTAATAGTATGTAGTGATAGTATCAGTAATAGTATTACTAATAGTATGTAGTAATAGTATTAGTAATAGTATGTAGTGATAGTATTAGTAATAGTGTTAGTAATAGTATGTAGTAATAGTATTAGTAATAGTATGTAGTGATAGTATTAGTAATAGTATTAGTAACAGTATGTAGTGATAGTATTAGTAATAGTATTATTAATAGTATGTAGTAATAGTATTAGTAATAGTATGTAGTGATAGTATTAGTAATAGTATGTAGTGATAGTATTAGTAATAGTATTAGTAATAGTATGTAGTGATAGTATTAGTAATAGTATTATTAATAGTATGTAGTAATAGTATGTAGTGATAGTATTAGTAATAGTATGTAGTGATAGTATTAGTAATAGTATGTAGTGATAGTATTAGTAATAGTATATAGTGATAGTATGTAAAAACCCATCCAAATTATACACACGTACTCACTACATACAGTTATAACAGTATGTAAAAACCCCACCCACACTATACACATACACTGACTACATACTGTTATAACAGTATGTAGACACCCACCACACACTGTTGTAACAGTTATAACAGAATGTCGAAACCCACACACATACACACACAATATACACACACTATTATAACAGTATGTAGAAACCCACCAACACAATACACACCCACTCACTACATACTGTTATAACAGTATGTAAAAACCACCAACACTATACACACACACCCACTACATACTGTTATAACAGTATGTAAAAACCCACCAACACAATACACACCCACTCACTACATACTGTTATAACAGTATGTCGAAACCACCACACACACACAATACTACAGTTATAACAGTATGTAGAAACCACACACACATAATATACTACATTATAACGGTATGTGTAGAAACCACACACACCACATACTGTTGTAACAGTTATAACAGAATGTCGAAACCACACACACACACACACAATATACAGTTATAACAGTATGTAGAAACCACACACACACACACACAATATACAGTTATAACAGTATGTAGAAACCACACACACACAATATACAGTTATAACAGTATGTAGAAACCACACACACACACACACAATATACAGTTATAACAGTATGTAGAAACCACACACACACAATATACAGTTATAACAGTATGTCGAAACCACACACACACACACAATATACAGTTATAACAGTATATAGAAACCACACACACACACACTATACAGTTATAACAGTATATAGAAACCACACACACACACACAATATACAGTTATAACAGTAAGTAGAAACCACACACACACACAATATACAGTTATAACAGTAAGTAGAAACCACACACACACACAAATATACAGTTATAACAGTAAGTAGAAACCACACACACACACACAATATACAGTTATAACAGTATATAGAAACCACACACACAATAACCAGTTATAACAGTATATAGAAACCACACACACACACACAATATACAGTTATAACAGTATATAGAAACCACGCACACACAATATACAGTTATAACGGTATATAGAAACCACACACACAATATACAGTTATAACGGTATATAGAAACCACACACAAACACAATATACAGTTATAACGGTATATAGAAACCACACACACACACACAATATAAAGTTATAACAGTCAGTAGAGACCCCACACACACACACACACAATATAAAGTTATAACAGTCAGTAGAGACCACACACACACACACACAATATAAAGTTATAACAGTCAGTAGAGACCACACACACACACAATATACAGTTATAACAGTATATAGAAACCACACACACACACAATATACAGTTATAACAGTATATAGAAACCACACACCCACAAACAATATACAGTTATAACAGTATATAGAAACCACACACACACAATATATATACAGTTATAAAAGTATATAGAAACCCCCACACACACATTATACAGTTATAACAGTATATAGAAACCACACACACACAATATACAGTTATAAGAGTATATAGAAACCCCACACACACAATATACAGTTATAACAGTATATAGAAACCACACACACACACACAATATACAGTTATAACAGTATAAAAATCCACACACACACACAATATACAGTTATAACAGTATATAGAAACCCCCCACACACACAATATACAGTTATAACAGTATATAGAAACCACACACACACTCACTACATACAGTTATAATAGTTTTTTACATACAATACATACACTACATACAGTTATAATAGTTTCTTACCTACAATACCCACACTACATACAGTTATAATAGTTTCTTACATAGAATACACACACTACATACAGTTATAATAGTTTCTTACATACAATACCCACACTACATACAGTTATAATAGTTTCTTACATACAATACACACACTACATACAGTTATAATAGTTTCTTACATACAATACACACACTACATACAGTTATAATAGTTTCTTACATACAATACACACACTACATACAGTTATAATAGTTTCTTACATACAATACCCACACTACATACAGTTATAATAGTTTCTTACATACAATACACACACTACATACAGTTATAATAGTTTCTTACATACAATACACTTACACTACACATACAATACACACACTACATACAGTTATAATGGTTTCTTACATACAATACAGACACTACATACAGTTATTTCTTACATACAATGGTTATAATGGTTTCTTACATACAATACACACACTACATACAGTTATAATGGTTTCTTACATACAATACACACTACATACAGTTATAATAGTTTCTTTACATACAATACACACACTACATACAGTTATAATAGTTTCTTACCTACAATACCCACACTACATACAGTTATAATAGTTTCTTACATACAATACACACACTACATACAGTTATAATAGTTTCTTACATACAATACACACACTATACATTATAATCTTACATACAATACCCACACTACATACAGTTATAATAGTTTCTTACATACAATACAGACACTACATACAGTTATAATAGTTTCTTACATACAATACACACACTACATACAGTTATAATAGTTTCTTACATACAATACACACACTACATACAGTTATAATAGTTTCTTACATACAATACACACACTACATACAGTTATAATAGTTTCTTACATACAATTCACACACTATATAAAGTCATGTGAAAAAGTTAGGACACCCTATGAAAACCTGTGTATTTTTGTAACATTTTTGGATATATAGATATTTAATCTAAATTTCAACAATACTGAGAGATTATAGGAATGTAACTAAACAATTAAAACTGAAGAAAAGACTTTTCAAGATCTTCTGTAAATGTTATTCTACAAAAATGCATATTCTATCTGAGGAAAAAGTTAGGACATTCTACACCCTAATAGCTAGCGTTACCCCCTTTGGCTGAAATAACTGCAGTGAGACGCTTCTTGCAGCCATCTACCAGTCTTTGATATCCGTCTGAAGAAAATTTGCTTCATTCCTCAATGCAGAATTCTGTCGGCTGTGAGATGTTTGAGAGGTTTCTTACATATACAGCCCGTTTCAAGTCACTCACAGCATCTCAATGGGATTAAGATCTGGGCTTTGACTCGGCCATTCCAGGACTCTCCTTTTCTTAGTTTTCAGCCAGTCCTTAGTGGATTTACTGGTATGTTGTGGGGCATTGTCGTGTTGCAGGGTCCAGTTCTGCTTCAGCTTTAATTTTCGTACAGATGATCTCACATGATTCTCAAGCACCCTCTGATACACAGTAGAATTCATGGTGGATTCTATGATTGTGGGCTGTCTAGGTCCTGCTACAGCAAAGCAGACTTAAACCATGACACTTCCACCTCCTTGCTTCACAGTTGGTATGAGGTTCTTTTCCTGGAATGCTGTATTTGGATTACGCCAAACACGTCCTCTGTTCTGGTGTCCAAATAATTCAAATTCCAGAAGTCCTGGTCTTTCTCTACATTCTCTCTGGCAAACTTCAGTCTGGCCTTGATGTTTCACTTAGAGACCAAAGGTTTCCTCCCTGCACACCTCCCATGCAAATTACACTTGTGCAGTCTCTTTCTGATTGTAGAGGCATTCACTTTCACATCAGCTGTAGCCAGAGCCTGCTGAAGCTCCCGTGATGACATGTTAGGGTATTTGGAGACCTCTGTTTGCATCTTGCGGTCTGCTCTCGGGGTGAACTTGCTTGGACAACCAGACCTGGGCATGTTGGCAGTTGTTTTGAAAGCCCTGCACTTGTTGACTATTTTCCGGACAGTGGAATGGCTGATTTCAAAATCTTTTGGGATATTTTTAAATCCCTTACCAGACTCATAAGCTGCTACAATTTTCTTTCTGAAGGCCTCAGACAGCTCTTTTGCTCTCACCCTAGTGCTCACTCTCACTTCAACAGTGAGTAGCACACCAAACTAAATGTCTGAGGTTTAAATAGGGCAAGCCTCATTCAAAATGCTGAGTAACGATCTTCTAATCATGTGCACCTGGTGTGATACACCTGTGTGTGAGTTGAGCCATTTTAAGTGGGAATAAATGTGGGGGTGTCCTAACTTTTTCCTCAGTTAGAATATGCATTTTTGTAGAATAACATTTACAGAAGATCTTGAAAAGTCTTTTCTTTAGCTTTAATTGTTTAGTTATGTTCCTATAATCTCTCAGTATTGTTAAAATTGAGATTAAATATCTATATATCCAAAAATGTTACAAAAATACACAGGCTTTCATAGGGTGTCCTAACTTTTTCACATGACTGTATAGTTATAATAGTTTCTTACATACAATACTATTGATGCTTCAATACACGTATTTCAATGGCAGCTATCAAGCCAGAATTAGTGTTGTTATTTAACAGGTGTTAATAATACCTATTGAACCGGAATTACTGTTGTTATTTAACAGGTGTTAATAATACCTATTGAACCAGAATTACTGTTGTTATTTAATAGGTGTTAATAATACCTATTGAACCGGAATTACTGTTGTTATTTAACAGGTGTTAATAATACCTATTGAACCAGAATTACTGTTGTTATTTAATAGGTGTTAATAATACCTATTGAACTGGAATTACTGTTGTTATTTAACAGGTATGAATGACAGCTACTGATCTGGAAAAATTGTTGTTCTACATGTACGTGATTTAAATAACTAAAATTTAGCACCCAATTCGAGTTTATTTGAGCCAAGGTGTTGCTGCGGTGTATGTCAACCTTCAAAGACCAAAATTCAATTTATAGAAATGTCTCTTAACACACACAGTTATATACTTGGAGAAATCTTTAATATGTAGAGGTTTAATAAAGAAACGTGGTTCCGATATATATAAATTATCTTTCATGCCATATGTCTTCTTTATAAAAAACAATCTATCTTTTCGCCGTCACAACACCATTATCTAAGTGTAAGCTTGTGGAACATCACATTGTAATGATGTAATGACAACAGAAGTGTAGTTTTGTTCCTATAGTTAACAAGATGTGTAATTTGTCAGATAAACCGATAGTTATATATTGTATCCATTATATAGACAAACAAGACAATTAGCTTGGTTCGTTTTTTGAAAGTATGGTTTTTTGTCTTCTTACTGGTGAATAATAATTTCTTGGGTAAAGAAATATATTAATTATCTGCTTAAAATTTAATTTCTTTCTTGGTCATGTAAGCTACTACGTTTTCTCCTACTATTAGGTATTAAAAAGGCAGTTTGCTTAGTTTTTACTTAAATAACACGTATCCTCGTTGTTATTATGACCAGTAATTTATTGGATAAAGAACTAGTTTTCATAGGGTTCATTGTTTAACTACGTAGTGTCTTTATTATTGGTTATCCAGATGGTTTGGATACATAATAGATATTTTACTTCAATTTCTGTTACAGCTATCCTTTAGTATTAACTTCAAGACTCTTTGTTCCACAACCCAAGGTGAGGCTGTGTCTCTATAGATGCGTGACGACGGTTGTGTGTTGCCTTGTTGTTTCGGTTTGGTTCTTTGATATCACTAAATACACGGTTGAAATCAAAACCGCTGCGTTACCTAGCGTTTTACCATCATAATTTAGTTTTAACGTTTTGGGTCCTGACAGTTGGAGCAGACACTAGTAAACTTGGACCAATTCTACCCAAGTCAATGATAAGTTTCTTTCAAGGCTTAAGATGTGATTTTGATCGTAAAGTCTGTCCTGTGAAGTCATTTCTATTTTCCTGACCCAACCTCAATAGCCGGTTAGAGTTTAAAGATTCGCCATTTAATTTAGATTTTAAAAGACTAGTAATTTTCCCTCATGGTTCCTTCTGTCTATGTGTTTTAACCTTATCTAAACATAACTAATCATCATGGTTTCAAACATCCCGAACATCATAAAGTACAGTACACTCATATCTCGCTAGAAAGTTTTGTAACGGGAAGCGATGCGAAGAGCATATCACACTAAAGTAACTAACGTTACAGTGGACATGACCACACAGTGTTAGAAACAACATAATAACACCTATAAACATTTGCTACAGAAAAGGACCTCAGATACCCGGCGATGTTCGTACTTTATAACAAGACTTGATCAACTAGCATTAAGTTAATAAAAAGGAACGTGCAGACAATCAACGCATTCTGACTTGAATATACAGATATGTGAAACTAATTTCGAATTACATTGTGTACGTGTGTTTCTGATTTGAGCTTAAAAACACATGCAAGCAACATTGATGAAAACTTATAAGTGTGGAGGGGGCTGGTTATTAGCAGGACATGTTGAAAAATCACTGCTCTTCTGTACCCTTACTATTCATTACATAAATCTTAGTGGCCACACCCAGTATTAGATAATCAACTAGTGGAGAAAACCTGGTATATTGGTACACTACCAACTGCCTGTAGGAAAGTCGTTTTTAGTTTGTCTATTTCAAAGTATTTCCATATAACGTTATCTAATTGAGATTCTATTTACGGTAAGGAAGACAAATAAACAGGTCAGTCCTAATCTCTGGCCAATTGAGAAAGGAAAACGCATACAAAATAACTACAATTCATATAAATACCAGCACTCGCCCATGGGGAGGAACTTACGACCCACTGAAACTAAAACTGACCACATAAAAGCCGCGAGATGGCGTGTCGCAAATCACCATAATGCTAGTTCTTATATTCTTAATGGCTGATAATGAGACATGGGAGGAAAATTACCATGCACTGGATGCAAAAGTACACGTTACGAATAGTCTCGCCTTAGAGAAATTTCTCTAAGTCGATTTTCCACTGGAACTCCACTTTCAGTTCTAATTCCCAAATCAAACCTGGGTTATGAAGCTTCGAGCTACAAAGAGGGCTACACAGAACGCAAAGTGAGGACTAATTGGAGAATCAAGGTAGTGATTTGTGCATGCCTAAACAACACAAAAGGATTGTTCATTGATTGATTACCGTCACCAATGCTTACATTCAAACCCCTGAATGACCTTAATAGTTGTTATTGTTTCTCAAGAACTTCCAGGTTTTGAAGACTTTCAACACAACAGTTTCTGCGCAACCGCGAGAAAAAGCTTTGTGTCTCAGTTCTACAGAATAAACACGGAAAGACTCAAACGCGTGAAGAAAAATTACACTAAATGATATATCTTACAAAGATAACTGAGACTATTCGTCATACAAATGGCTCTAATTTAGATAATAAGAAATATGTCATAAACTAATGCAATAAAACTAAAACAACACAGAGTTGTCTAACAATAAATGCCATACCAACTGCCTGTAGGAAAGGAAGTGTTGAGTAGTTGTCTAACAATAAATACTATACCAAAAATATAGTTTTGTGTAGTTCTCTAACAATAAAGACTATATAAGGAAAGCAATGTTCTATAGTTATCTAACAATAAACACTATATCTAGAATGTAGTGGTGTGTAGTTGTCTAACAATAAATACTACACGAAAATGTGGTGTTCAGTAGCCATCTAACAATAAATACTATACCAAAAATATAGTGCTGTGTAGTTCTCAAACAATAAATACCATATTAAAAATGCAGTGTTGTGTAGAGGTATAACAATAAATACTATACCAAGAATGTGGTTGTGTAGTTATCTAAGAATAAATACATTACCAATGATGTGATGTTATGCAGTTCTCTAACAATAAACACAGTACCACGTATGTAGTGTTGTCTAGTTGTGTAACAATAAATAATAAACCAAGAATGTGTTGTTGTGTAGTCGTCCAACAATAAACACTACACCAGAATTTGGTGTTGTACAGTTTTTTAAAACAATAAATACTATACCACAAATACAGTGGTTTGTAGTTGTCTAATAATATATACTATACCAAAAATGTAATGTTGTGTACTTGTCTAAAAATAAATACTATACAAAAAATATAGAGTTCTATAGTTGTTTAACAATAAATACCATACCAAGAATGTAGTGCTTTCTAGTTGTCTAACAATAAATAGTATACGAAGACTGTATTGTTGTGTTGTTAACTAATAAATACAATACAGAGAACGATGTATTCTGTAGCTGTCTAACAATAAATACTATATTAAGAATTTCGTACTGAGTAATTATCTAACAATAAATACTATACTGAGTCTAGTGCTGTGCAGTTGTCTAACAATAAATACCATATCAAGGATGTAGTGCTGTCTGTTTGTCTAACAATAAATACTATACTAATGTGATGTTGTGTAGTTGTCTAACAATAAATACTATTGTGATGTGTAGTTGTCTAACAATAAATACTATACTAATAGTATGATGTTGTGTAGTTGTCTAACAATAAATACTATACTAATAATGTGATGTTGTGTAGTTGTCTAACAATAACTACTGTACTAATAATGTGATGTGTAGTTGTCTAACAATAAATACTATACTAATAATGTGATGTTGTGTAGTTGTCTGACAATAAATACTATACTAATAATGTGATGTTGTGTAGTTGTCTAACAATAACTACTGTACTAATAATGTGATGTGTAGTTGTCTAACAATAAATACTATACTAATAATGTGATGTTGTGTAGTTGTCTAACAATAACTACTGTACTAATAATGTGATGTGTAGTTGTCTAACAATAAATACTATACTAATAGTGTGATGTTGTGTAGTTGTCTAACAATAAATACTATACTAATAATGTGATGTTGTGTAGTTGTCTAACAATAACTACTGTACTAATAATGTGATGTGTAGTTGTCTAACAATAAATACTATACTAATAGTGTGATGTTGTGTAGTTGTCTGACAATAAATACTATACTAATAATGTGATGTTGTGTAGTTGTCTGACAATAAATACTATACTAATAATGTGATGTTGTGTAGTTGTCTGACAATAAATACTATACTAATAATGTGATGTTGTGTAGTTGTCTAACAATAACTACTGTACTAATAATGTGATGTGTAGTTGTCTAACAATAAATACTATACTAATAGTGTGATGTTGTGTAGTTGTCTAACAATAAATACTATACTAATAATGTGATGTTGTGTAGTTGTCTAACAATAAATACTATACTGAGTCTAGTGCTGGGTAGTTGTCTAACAATAAATACCATATCAAGGATGTAGTGCTGTCTGTTTGTCTAACAATAAATACTATACTAATAATGTGATGTTGTGTAGTTGTCTAACAATAAATACTATACTAATAGTGTGATGTTGTGTAGTTGTCAAACAATAAATACTATACTAATAATGTGATGTTCTGTAGTTGTGTAACAATAAATACTACACTATAATGTGATGTGTAGTTGTCTAACAATAAATACTATACTAATAATGTGATGTTGTGTAGTTGTCTAACAATAAATACTATACTAATAATGTGATGTTGTGTAGTTGTCTAACAATAAATACTATACTAATAGTGTGATGTTGTGTAGTTGTCTAACAATAAATACTATACTAATAGTGTGATGTTGTGTAGTTGTCTAACAATAAATACTACACTATAATGTGATGTTGTGTAGTTGTCTAACAATAAATACTATACTAATAATGTGATGTTGTGTAGTTGTCTAACAATAAATACTATACTAATAATGTGATGTTGTGTAGTTGTCTAACAATAAATACTATACTAATAATGTGATGTTGTGTAGTTGTCTAACAATAAATACTATACTAATAATGTGATGTTGTGTA
Source organism: Tachypleus tridentatus (assembly GCF_004210375.1). Classification (NCBI taxonomy): domain Eukaryota; kingdom Metazoa; phylum Arthropoda; class Merostomata; order Xiphosura; family Limulidae; genus Tachypleus; species Tachypleus tridentatus. The sequence continues at coordinate 44,925,228 of NC_134827.1, read as the reverse complement.
GTTGTCAAACAATAAATACTATATTGAGAAAGTATTGTTTTCTAGCTATCTAACAGTAAATACTATACCAAGAATGTATTGTTTTGTAGGTGTGTAACAATAACTTGTATATGAAAAATGTAGTGTTTTGTAGTTGTTTAACAGTAAATACTATACCAAGAATGTATTGTTTTGTAGTTGTTTAACAATAGATACTATATTTAGAATGTAGTGTGTAGTAGTTGTCTGACAATAGATACTATACAAACAATGTCTGTAAGTGGACTATATTTGATACTATAGCACTTGTTTTGAGAACATTTTACTTTGGTTTTTTCATGCGTAATTAAATTTCTCGTACGTTTTTCTCTATCATCTGTTACCCGTGTACTTCATTGAGTAAGCTTTATATTATTACGTGTTTATCTATATTAATCTCTTCTTACATTGTTCCAATTATTTGTTCGATTATCTTTGATTTTGTTCATTTTTCTCTGTTATTAATTTCCATGACAACGTTTCTCATATCAGACTTTCTTTATTGCATGGATATTTCGTTTTATAGTTTCGTTCTGCAGGTTTCTTGTTGAACGGATTATTGGTTATTTTTAAATTTATTTTAACTTCTCTCCCTCACATACATATCGTCAAACTGTTCACTCCGGGTATTACATTATATTACCCTTATGTTCCTATCAGGATAGTTTCTTTGTGTGTATCACCACTGTGTAGAAACTTGATTCCACATCTCTGGTGTAAAAACACTTGCACTTCATAAAGCGTAGTTTGTGGTCGCCTCGATGTCCCGGAACCCCGCTGGTTCCTGCCTGTAACCCTTGGCGCAGGTTTTTATTCTCGCCTGGCGACAGACTAAGTAAAGAGTCGACCGACAGACAGTAATGATGCAAGTCAACTAGACTGGATTTCTTGTTGTTGTTTTTGTTTGCGTCTCAAACTAAGACGAAACGAAATTTGCTCTTGTGTCCACTATTAAAAATTGTAAGTAACCACACAAGAAACACCGGAAACACGGAAGAAAAAGAAATCCAGCTCTCATTACGTAGACACATTGAATCTAAACTCATCAATAGCTTACTTTAATTACCTTACACGGTGGATGACATTGTCAGAGCAGGATTTTTCCTTAAGTTATCCACGCGTGTCACCATACATTGACACGTGTTGCACGTGTGGTGGGAACACTTTTAAACGCTCTACTTAGATATTGTGAAAGTATAGTTGTAATCACCTTATTATCATAAATACACATTGAGTGACATGTAACTCCTTCAGCAAGACAAACTATCGTTTCAAAGAACATTATTCATCCAATTAAAGATAACTCATTGAGGTACAACTAAACTTTCGAGACTGCAACTGGTACTAATACATAACTATTAAACACTGTTACCACTACTGATACGTTACTATTCAACACTTATTCGTACTGATACATAACTATTAAACACTGTAAGTCGTAGTGATACATAACTGTTAAACACTGTTACTGGGACTGATACATAACTATTAAACACTGTTACTCGTACTGATACATAACTATTAAACACTGTTACTCGTACTGATACTTAACTATTAAACACTGTTACTGGGACTGATACATAACTATTAAACACTGTTACTCGTAGTGATACTTAACTATTAAACACTGTTACTCGTACTGATACATAACTATTAAACACTTTTACTCGTACTGATACATAACTATTAAACACTGTTACTGGGACTGATACATAACTATTAAACACTGTTACTCGTAGTGATACTTAACTATTAAACACTGTTACTCGTATTGATACATAACTATTAAACACTGTTACTCGTAGTGATACATAACTATTAAACACTGTTACTCGTAGTGATACTTAACTATTAAACACTGTTACTCGTAGTGATACTTAACTATTAAACACTGTTACTCGTAGTGATACCTAACTATTAAACACTGTTACTCGTAGTGATACTTAACTATTAAACACTGTTACTCGTAGTGATACTTAACTATTAAACACTGTTACTGGGACTGATACTTAACTAGTATATACTGTTACTCGTACTGATACATAACTATTAAACACTATTACTCGTAGTGATACTTAACTATTAAACACTGTTACTCGCAGTGATATTTAACTATTAAACACTGTTACTGGGACTGATACATAACTATTAAACACTGTAAGTCGTACTGATACTTAACTATTAAACACTGTTACTGGGATTGATACATAACTATTAAACACTGTTACTCGTAGTGATACTTAACTATCAAACACTGTTACTCGTACTGATACATAACTATTAAAAACTGTTACTCGAAGTGATACTTAACTAGTATATACTGTTACTCGTACTGATGCTTAACTAGTATATACTGTTACTCGTACTGATACTTAACTAGTATATACTGTTACTCGTACTGATACTTAACTAGTATATACTGTTACTCGTACTGATACTTAACTAGTATATACTGTTACTCGTACTGATACACAACTATTAAACACTGTTACTCGTACTGATACATAACTATTAAACACTGTTACTCGTACTGATACATAACTATTAAACACTGTTACTGGGACTGATACATAACTAGTATATACTGTTACTCGTACTGATACTTAACTAGTATATACTGTTACTCGTACTGATACACAACTATTAAACACTGTTACTCGTGCTGATACATAACTATTAAACACTGTTACTCGTTGCTGATGCATAACTATTAAACACTGTTACTGGGACTGATACATAACTGGTATATACTATTACTCGTGCTGATGCATAACTATTAAACACTCTTACTGGGACTGATGCATAACTATTAAACACTGTTACTGGGACTGATACATAACTAGTATATACTGTTACTCGTACTGATACATAACTATTAAACACTGTTACTCGTACTGATACATAACTAGGTATATACTGTTACTCGTACTGATACATAACTATTAAACACTGTTACTCGTACTGATACATAACTATTAAACACTGTTACTCGTACTGATACATAACTATTAAACACTGTTACTCGTGCTGATACATAACTATTAAACACTGTTACTCGTGCTGATATATAACTATTAAACACTGTTACTCGTGCTGATGCAAACTATTAAACACTGTTAGTCGTACTGATGCTTAACTATTAAACACTGTTACTCGTGCTGATTACATAACTATTAAACACTGTTACTCGTGCTGATACATAACTATTAAACACTGTTACTGGGACTGATGCATAACTGGTATATACTGTTACTCGTACTGATACATAACTAGTGTATACTGTTACTCGTACTGATACATAACTAGTATATACTGTTACTCGTACTGATACATAACTATTAAACTGTTACTGGGACTGATACATAACTGGTATATACTGTTACTCGTGCTGATACATAACTAGTATATACTGTTACTCGTACTAATACTTAACTGGTATATACTGTTACTCGTTGCTGATAATTAACTATTAAACACTGTTACTCGTGCTGATGCTTAACTATTAAACACTGTTACTCGTGCTGATACATAACTATTAAACACTGTTTCTGGGACTGATGCATAACTAGGTATATACTGTTACTCGTGCTGATGCTTAACTAGGTATATACTGTTACTCGTACTGATGCTTAACTGGTATATACTGTTACTCGTGCTGATGCTTAACTGGTATATACTGTTACTCGTACTGATGCTTAACTGGTATGTACTGTTACTCGTGCTGATACACAACAATTAAACACTGTTACTCGTGCTGATACATAACTATTAAACACTGTTACTCGTGCTGATTACATAACTATTAAACACTGTTACTCGTGCTGATGCATAACTATTAAACACTGTTACTGGGACTGATACATAACTGGTATATACTATTACTCGTGCTGATGCATAACTAGTATATACTATTACTCGTACTGATGCTTAACTGGTATACTGTTACTCGTGCTGATGCACAACTATTAAACACTGTTACTCGTGCTGATGCATAACTATTAAACACTGTTACTCGTGCTGATACATAACTATTAAACACTGTTACTCGTGCTGATACATAACTATTAAACACTGTTACTCGTGCTGATACATAACTATTAAACACTGTTACTCATTGCTGATTACATAACTATTAAACACTGTTGCTGGGACTGATGCATAACTGGTATATACTATTACTCGTACTGATGCATAACTATTAAACACTGTTACTGGGACTGATACATAACTATTAAACACTGTTACTCGTGCTGATGCATAACTATTAAACACTGTTACTGGGACTGATACATAACTATTAAACACTGTTACTGGGACTGATACATAACTAGTATATACTGTTACTCGTACTGATACATAACTAGTATATACTGTTACTCGTACTGATACATAACTATTAAACACTGTTACTCGTACTGATACATAACTATTAAACACTGTTACTCGTACTAATGCATAACTATTAAACACTGTTACTCGTGCTGATGCATAACTATTAAACACTGTTACTCGTACTGATATATAACTATTAAACACTGTTACTCGTACTGATGCATAACTATTAAACACTGTTGGTCGTGCTGATACATAACTATTAAACACTGTTGAATCGTACTGATACATAACTATTAAACACTGTTACTCGTACTGATACATAACTATTAAACACTGTTACTGGGACTGATACATAACTATTAAACACTGTTACTCGTACTGATACATAACTATTAAACACTGTTACTGGGACTGATGGATAACTATTAAACACTGTTACTCATTGCTGATACATAACTATTAAACACTGTTACTCGTACTGATACATAACTATTAAACACTGTTACTCGTACTGATACATAACTATTAAACACTGTTACTGGGACTGATGCATAACTATTAAACACTGTTACTGGGACTGATACATAACTATTAAACACTGTTACTGGGACTGATACATAACTAGTATATACTGTTACTCGTACTGATACATAACTATTAAACACTGTTACTCGTACTGATACTTAACTAGTATATACTGTTACTCGTGCTGATACATAACTAATATATACTGTTACTCGTGCTGATACATAACTATTAAAGCTGTTACTCGTGCTGATACATAACTGGTATATGCTGTTACTCGTACTGATACATAACTGGTATATACTGTTACTCGTGCTGATGCATAACTAAGGTATATACTGTTACTCGTACTGATGCATAACTAGTATATACTGTTACTCGTACTAATACTTAACTGGTATATACTGTTACTCGTTACTGATAATTAACTATTAAACACTGTTACTCGTGCTGATGCATAACTATTAAACACTGTTACTGGGACTGATTACATAACTGGTATATACTGTTACTGGTGCTGATGCTTAACTAGTATATGCTGTTACTGGTTACTGATGTAACTAATATATGCTGTTACTCGTGCTGATACATAACTATTAAACACTGTTACTCGTGCTGATGCATAACTAGGTATATACTGTTACTCGTGCTGATACATAACTAGTATATACTGTTACTCGTACTGATACATAACTATTAAACACTGTTACTCGTACTGATACATAACTATTAAACACTGTTACTGGGACTGATACATAGCTAGTATATACTATTACTCGTACTGATACATAACTATTAAACACTGTTACTGGGACTGATACATAACTAGTATATACTGTTACTCGTACTGATACATAACTATTAAACACTGTTACTGGGACTGATACATAACTATTAAACACTGTTACTGGGACTGATACATAACTATTAAACACTGTTACTGGGACTGATACATAACTATTAAACACTGTTACTCGTACTGATACATAACTATTAAACACTGTTACTCGTACCGATACATAACTATCAAACACTGTTACTGGGACTGATACATAACTATTAAACACTGTTACTGGGACTGATACATAACTATTAAACACTGTTACTGGGACTGATACATAACTAGTATATACTGTTACTCGTACTGATACATAACTATTAAACACTGTTACTCGTACTGATACTTAACTAGTATATACTGTTACTCGTACTGATACATAACTAGTATATACTGTTACTCGTACTGATACATAACTATTAAACTGTTACTCGTGCTGATACATAACTGGTATATACTGTTACTCGTACTGATACATAACTAGGTATATACTGTTACTCGTTACTGATACATAACTGGTATATACTGTTACTCGTGCTGATACATAACTGGTATATACTGTTACTCGTGCTAATGCTTAACTGGTATATACTGTTACTCGTGCTGATAATTAACTATTAAACACTGTTACTCGTGCTGATTACATAACTATTAAACACTGTTACTGGGACTGATACATAACTAGTATATACTGTTACTGGTACTGATACTTAACTAGTATATACTGTTACTGGTACTGATACTTAACTAATATATACTGTTACTCGTACTGATACATAACTATTAAACACTGTTACTCGTACTGATACATAACTGGTATATGCTGTTACTCGTACTGATACATAACTAGGTATATGCTGTTACTCGTGCTGATACATAACTATTAAACACTGTTACTCGTTGCTGATGCATAACTATTAAACACTGTTACTGGGACTGATACATAGCTAGTATATACTATTACTCGTACTGATACATAACTATTAAACACTGTTACTGGGACTGATACATAACTAGTATATACTGTTACTCGTACTGATACATAACTATTAAACACTGTTACTGGGACTGATACATAACTATTAAACACTGTTACTGGGACTGATACATAACTATTAAACACTGTTACTCGTACTGATACATAACTATTAAACACTGTTACTCGTACCGATACATAACTATCAAACACTGTTACTGGGACTGATACATAACTAGTATATACTGTGACTCGTACTGATACTTAACTAGTATATACTGTTACTCGTACTGATACATAACTATTAAACACTGTTACTGGGACTGATACATAACTAGTATATACTGTTACTCGTACTGATACATAACTATTAAACACTGTTACTCGTACTGATACATAACTATTAAACACTGTTACTGGGACTGATACATAACTATTAAACACTGTTACTGGGACTGATACATAACTAGTATATACTGTTACTCGTACTAATACTTAACTGGTATATACTGTTACTCGTGCTGATACTTAATATGTAATGTTACTCGTACTGATACTAAACTAGTATATACTGTTACTCGTACTGATACTTAATATGTAATGTTACTCGTACTGATACTAAACTAGTATATACTGTTACTCGTACTGATACTAAACTAGTATATACTGTTACTCGTACTGATACTTAATATGTAATGTTACTCGTACTGATACTAAACTAGTATATACTGTTACTCGTACTGATACTTAACTAGCATATACTGTTACTCGTACTGATACTTAACTAGTATATACTGTTACTCGTGCTGATGCTTAATATGTAATGTTACTCGTGCTGATGCTAAACTGGTATATAATGTTACTCGTGCTGATGCTTCACTGGTATATACTGTTACTCGTGCTGATGCTTAAATGGTATACACTGTTACTCGTTACTGATGCTTAAGTGGTGGTATATACTGTTATTCGTGCTGATGCTTAACTGGTATATACTGTTGCTTTTACTGATGCATAACTTGTAGAAAACTGTTACTCGTGCTGATGCTTCACTGGTATATGCTGTTCCTCGTGCTGATGCTTAACTGGTATGCACTGTTACTCGTGCTGATGTTTAAGTGGTATATGCTGTTACTCGTGCTGATGCTTAACTGGTATATACTGTTGCTGTGACTGATGCTTAACTGGTATATACTGTTACTCGTGCTGATGCTAAACTGGTATACACTGTTACTCGTACTGATGCTGAACTGGTATGCACTGTTACTCGTGCTGATGCTGAACTAGTGTATGCTGTTACTCGTGCTGATGCTTAACTGGTATATGCTGTTGCTCGTGCTGATGCTTAACTGGTATATGCTGTTACTCGTGCTGATGCACAACTATTAAACACTGTTACTCGTTGCTGATGCATAACTATTAAACGCTGTTACTCGTGCTGATACATAACTATTAAACACTGTTACTCGTGATGATACATAACTATTAAACACTGTTACTCGTGCTGATGCATAACTATTAAACACTGTTACTGGGACTGATGCACATAACTGGTATATACTATTACTCGTACTGATGCATAACTGGTATATACTGTTACTCGTACTGATGCTTAACTGGTATATACTGTTACTCGTGCTGATGCTTAACTGGTATATACTGTTACTCGTACTGATACATAACTAGTATATACTGTTACTCGTACTGATACTTAACTAGTATATACTGTTACTCGTACTGATACACAACTATTAAACACTGTTACTCGTACTGATACATAACTATTAAACACTGTTACTCGTACTGATACATAACTATTAAACACTGTTACTGGGACTGATACATAACTAGTATATACTATTACTCGTACTGATACATAACTATTAAACACTGTTACTGGGACTGATACATAACTATTAAACACTGTTACTCGTACTGATACATAACTATTAAACACTGTTACTGGGACTGATACATAACTATTAAACACTGTTACTGGGACTGATACATAACTAGTATATACTGTTACTCGTACTGATACATAACTAGTATATACTGTTACTCGTACTGATACATAACTATTAAACACTGTTACTCGTACTGATACATAACTATTAAACACTGTTACTCGTACTAATACATAACTATTAAACACTGTTACTCGTACTGATACATAACTATTAAACACTGTTACTCGTACTGATATATAACTATTAAACACTGTTACTCGTACTGATACATAACTATTAAACACTGTTAGTCGTACTGATACATAACTATTAAACACTGTTACTCGTACTGATACATAACTATTAAACACTGTTACTGGGACTGATACATAACTATTAAACACTGTTACTCGTACTGATACATAACTATTAAACACTGTTACTGGGACTGATAGATAACTATTAAACACTGTTACTCGTACTGATACATAACTATTAAACACTGTTACTCGTACTGATACATAACTATTAAACACTGTTACTCGTACTGATACATAACTATTAAACACTGTTACTGGGACTGATACATAACTATTAAACACTGTTACTGGGACTGATACATAACTAGTATATACTGTTACTCGTACCGATACATAACTATTAAACACTGTTACTCGTAGTGATACTTAACTAGTATATACTGTTACTCGTACTGATACATAACTAGTATATACTGTTACTCGTACTGATACATAACTATTAAACTGTTACTCGTACTGATACATAACTAGTATATACTGTTACTCGTACTGATACATAACTAGTATATACTGTTACTCGTACTGATACATAACTAGTATATACTGTTACTCGTACTGATACATAACTAGTATATACTGTTACTCGTACTAATACTTAACTAGTATATACTGTTACTCGTACTGATAATTAGCTATTAAACACTGTTACTCGTACTGATACATAACTATTAAACACTGTTACTGGGACTGATACATAACTAGTATATACTGTTACTGGTACTGATACTTAACTTGTATATACTGTTACTGGTACTGATACTTAACTAATATATACTGTTACTCGTACTGATACATAACTATTAAACACTGTTACTCGTACTGATACATAACTAGTATATACTGTTACTCGTACTGATACATAACTAGTATATACTGTTACTCGTACTGATACATAACTATTAAACACTGTTACTCGTACTGATACATAACTATTAAACACTGTTACTGGGACTGATACATAGCTAGTATATACTATTACTCGTACTGATACATAACTATTAAACACTGTTACTGGGACTGATACATAACTAGTATATACTGTTACTCGTACTGATACATAACTATTAAACACTGTTACTGGGACTGATACATAACTATTAAACACTGTTACTGGGACTGATACATAACTATTAAACACTGTTACTGGGACTGATACATAACTATTAAACACTGTTACTCGTACTGATACATAACTATTAAACACTGTTACTCGTACCGATACATAACTATCAAACACTGTTACTGGGACTGATACATAACTAGTATATACTGTGACTCGTACTGATACTTAACTAGTATATACTGTTACTCGTACTGATACATAACTATTAAACACTGTTACTGGGACTGATACATAACTAGTATATACTGTTACTCGTACTGATACTTAACTATTAAACACTGTTACTCGTACTGATACATAACTATTAAACACTGTTACTGGGACTGATACTTAACTATTAAACACTGTTACTCGTATTGATACATAACTATTAAACACTGTTACTCGTACTGATACATAACTATTAAACACTGTTACTGGGACTGATACATAACTAGTATATACTATTACTCGTACTGATACATAACTAGTATATACTGTTACTCGTACTGATACTTAACTAGTATATACTGTTACTCGTACTGATACATAACTATTAAACACTGTTACTGGGACTGATACATAACTAGTATATACTATTACTCGTACTGATACATAACTAGTATATACTATTACTCGTACTGATACTTAACTAGTATATACTGTTACTCGTACTGATACATAACTAGTATATACTGTTACTCGTACTGATACACAACTATTAAACACTGTTACTCGTACTGATACATAACTATTAAACACTGTTACTCGTACTGATACATAACTATTAAACACTGTTACTGGGACTGATACATAACTAGTATATACTATTACTCGTACTGATACATAACTATTAAACACTGTTACTGGGACTGATACATAACTAGTATATACTATTACTCGTACTGATACATAACTATTAAACACTGTTACTGGGACTGATACATAACTATTAAACACTGTTACTCGTACTGATACATAACTATTAAACACTGTTACTGGGACTGATACATAACTATTAAACACTGTTACTGGGACTGATACATAACTAGTATATACTGTTACTCGTACTGATACATAACTAGTATATACTGTTACTCGTACTGATACATAACTATTAAACACTGTTACTCGTACTGATACATAACTATTAAACACTGTTACTCGTACTGATACATAACTATTAAACACTGTTACTCGTACTGATACATAACTATTAAACACTGTTACTCGTACTGATATATAACTATTAAACACTGTTACTCGTACTGATACATAACTATTAAACACTGTTAGTCGTACTGATACATAACTATTAAACACTGTTAGTCGTACTGATACATAACTATTAAACACTGTTACTCGTACTGATACATCACTATTAAACACTGTTACTGGGACTGATACATAACTATTAAACACTGTTACTCGTACTGATACATAACTATTAAACACTGTTACTGGGACTGATACATAACTGTTAAACACTGTTACTCGTACTGATACATAACTATTAAACACTGTTACTCGTACTGATACATAACTATTAAACACTGTTACTCGTACTGATACATAACTATTAAACACTGTTACTGGGACTGATACATAACTATTAAACACTGTTACTCGTACTGATACATAACTATTAAACACTGTTACTGGAACTGATACATAACTATTAAACACTGTTACTGGGACTGATACATAACTATTAAACACTGTTACTGGGACTGATACATAACTAGAATATACTGTTACTCGTACTGATACATAACTATTAAACACTGTTACTCGTACTGATACCTAACTAGTATATACTGTTACTCGTACTGATACATAACTAGGTATATACTGTTACTCGTACTGATACATAACTATTAAACTGTTACTCGTACTGATACATAACTAGTATATACTGTTACTCGTACTGATACATAACTAGTATATACTGTTACTCGTACTGATACATAACTAGTATATACTGTTACTCGTACTGATACATAACTAGTATATACTGTTACTCGTACTAATACTTAACTAGTATATACTGTTACTCGTACTGATAATTAACTATTAAACACTGTTACTCGTACTGATACATAACTATTAAACACTGTTACTGGGACTGATACATAACTAGTATATACTGTTACTGGTACTGATACTTAACTAGTATATACTGTTACTGGTACTGATACTTAACTAATATATACTGTTACTCGTACTGATACATAACTATTAAACACTGTTACTCGTACTGATACATAACTAGTATATACTGTTACTCGTACTGATACATAACTATTAAACACTGTTACTCGTACTGATACATAACTATTAAACACTGTTACTGGGACTGATACATAACTAGTATATACTATTACTCGTACTGATACATAACTATTAAACACTGTTACTGGGACTGATACATAACTATTAAACACTGTTACTGGGACTGATACATAACTATTAAACACTGTTACTGGGACTGATACATAACTATTAAACACTGTTACTCGTACTGATACATAACTATTAAACACTGTTACTCGTACCGATACATAACTATCAAACACTGTTACTGGGACTGATACATAACTAGTATATACTGTGACTCGTGCTGATGCTTAACTGGTATATACTGTTACTCGTACTGATACATAACTATTAAACACTGTTACTGGGACTGATGCATAACTAGTATATACTGTTACTCGTACTGATGCTTAACTATTAAACACTGTTACTGGTACTGATACATAACTATTAAACACTGTTACTCGTACTGATACATAACTATTAAACACTGTTACTCGTACTGATACATAACTATTAAACACTGTTACTCGTACTGATACATAACTATTAAACACTGTTACTGGGACTGATACATAACTATTAAACACTGTTACTGGGACTGATACATAACTAGTATATACTGTTACTCGTACTGATACATAACTAGTATATACTGTTACTCGTACTAATACTTAACTAGTATATACTGTTACTCGTACTGATACTTAATATGTAATGTTACTCGTACTGATACTAAACTAGTATATACTGTTACTCGTACTGATACTTAATATGTAATGTTACTCGTACTGATACTAAACTAGTATATACTGTTACTCGTACTGATACTAAACTAGTATATACTGTTACTCGTACTGATACTTAATATGTAATGTTACTCGTACTGATACTAAACTAGTATATACTGTTACTCGTACTGATACTTAACTAGTATATACTGTTACTCGTACTGATACTTAATATGTAATGTTACTCGTACTGATACTAAACTAGTATATAATGTTACTCGTACTGATACTTCACTAGTATATACTGTTACTCGTACTGATACTTAACTAGTATACACTGTTACTCGTACTGATACTTAAGTAGTATATACTGTTATTCGTACTGATACTTAACTAGTATATACTGTTACTTTTACTGATACATAACTTGTAGAGACTGTTACTCGTACTGATACTTCACTAGTATATACTGTTCCTCGTACTGATACTTAACTAGTATACACTGTTACTCGTACTGATATTTAAGTAGTATATACTGTTACTCGTACTGATACTTAACTAGTATATACTGTTACTGTGACTGATACTTAACTAGTATATACTGTTACTCGTACTGATACTAAACTAGTATATACTGTTACTCGTACTGATACTGAACTAGTATACACTGTTACTCGTACTGATACTGAACTAGTATACACTGTTACTCGTACTGATACTGAACTAGTATATACTGTTACTCGTACTGATACTTAACTAGTATATACTGTTACTCGTACTGATACTTAACTAGTATATACTGTTACTCGTACTGATACACAACTATTAAACACTGTTACTCGTACTGATACATAACTATTAAACACTGTTACTCGTACTGATACATAACTATTAAACACTGTTACTCGTACTGATACATAACTATTAAACACTGTTACTCGTACTGATACATAACTATTAAACACTGTTACTGGGACTGATACATAACTAGTATATACTGTTACTCGTACTGATACATAACTAGTATATACTGTTACTCGTACTGATACTTAACTAGTATATACTGTTACTCGTACTGATACTTAACTAGTATATACTGTTACTCGTACTGATACATAACTATTAAACACTGTTACTGGGACTGATACATAACTAGTATATACTATTACTCGTACTGATACATAACTAGTATATACTATTACTCGTACTGATACTTAACTAGGTATATACTGTTACTCGTACTGATGCTTAACTAATATACTGTTACTCGTACTGATAAACTACTGTTACTCGTACTGATACATAACTATTAAACACTGTTACTCGTACTGATACATAACTATTAAACACTGTTACTCGTACTGATACATAACTATTAAACACTGTTACTGGGACTGATACATAACTAGTATATACTATTACTCGTACTGATACATAACTATTAAACACTGTTACTGGGACTGATACATAACTATTAAACACTGTTACTCGTACTGATACATAACTATTAAACACTGTTACTGGGACTGATACATAACTATTAAACACTGTTACTGGGACTGATACATAACTATTAAACACTGTTACTCGTATGATAACTGTTATACTGTTACTCGTACTGATACTTAACTAGTATATACTGTTACTCGTACTGATACACAACTATTAAACACTGTTACTCGTACTGATACATAACTATTAAACACTGTTACTCGTACTGATACATAACTATTAAACACTGTTACTCGTATTGATACATAACTATTAAACACTGTTACTCGTACTGATACATAACTATTAAACACTGTTACTGGGACTGATACATAACTAGTATATACTGTTACTCGTACTGATACATAACTAGTATATACTGTTACTCGTACTGATACTTAACTAGTATATACTGTTACTCGTACTGATACTTAACTAATATATACTGTTACTCGTACTGATACTTAACTATTAAACACTGTTACTCGTACTGATACATAACTATTAAACACTGTTACTGGGACTGATACATAACTAGTATATACTGTTACTCGTACTGATACATAACTAGTATATACTGTTACTCGTGCTGATGCTTAACTGGTATATACTGTTACTCGTACTGATACTTAACTAACTATATACTGTTACTCGTACTGATACTTAACTAATATATACTGTTACTCGTACTGATACATAACTATTAAACACTGTTACTCGTACTGATACATAACTATTAAACACTGTTACTCGTACTGATACATAACTATTAAACACTGTTACTCGTACTGATACATAACTATTAAACACTGTTACTGGGACTGATACATAACTAGTATGTACTATTACTCGTACTGATACATAACTATTAAACACTGTTACTGGGACTGATGCTTAACTATTAAACACTGTTACTCGTGCTGATACTGAACTATTAAACACTGTTACTGGGACTGATACTGAACTAATAAACACTGTTACTGTGACTGATACTAACTAGTATATACTGTTACTCGTACTGATACTTAACTAGTATACACTGTTACTCGTACTGATACTTAACTAGTATATACTGTTACTCGTACTGATACTTAACTAGTATATACTGTTACTCGTACTGATACTTAACTAGTATATACTGTTACTCGTACTGATACTTAACTAGTATATACTGTTACTCGTACTGATACTTAACTAGTATATACTGTTACTCGTACTGATACTTAACTAAATTTCTGTGTATAAACTTGTTATTATATATGTTACTCATTACTCACTATAGATTCACCAATATACATGTTTTTATATGGAAGCAGGTATCTCAACAGAAGACTCACTATAGTTCTGTCAATAAACACGTTATTACATGAGAACTTAACCCAATACTCACTATAGATCCACCAGTAAACACGTTGTTACATGAGAACTTGACACAATACTCACTATATATCCACCTGTAAACACGTTATTACATGAGAACTTAACCCAATACTCACTATATATCCACCAGTAAACACGTTATTACATCTGAACTTAACCCAATACTCACTATAGATCCACCAGTAAACACGTTATTACATGAGAACTTAACACAATTCTCACTATAGATCCACCAGTAAACACGTTATTACATGAGAACTTAACCTAATACTCACTATAGATCCACCAGTAAACACGTTATTACATGAGAACTTAACACAATTCTCACTATAGATCCATCAGTAAACACGTTATTACATTAGAACTTAACACAATACTCACTATAGATCCACCAGTAAACACGTTATTACATGAGGACTTTACCCAATACTCACTATAGATCCATCAGTAAACACGTTATTACATGAGAACTTAACACAGTACTCACTATAGATCCACCATTAAACTCGTTATTACATGAGAACTTAACACAATTCTCACTATAGATCCACCAGTAAACACGTTATTACATGAGGACTTAACCCAATACTCACTATTGATCTACCAGTAAACACGTTATTATGGAAGAGATATTAACACAATTCTCACTATAGATCTGTCAGTAAACAAGTTATTACATGAGAACTTAACCTAATACTCACTATAGATCCACCAGTAAACACGTTATTACATTAGAACTTAACACAATACTCACTATAGATCCACCAGTTAACACGTTACTACATGAGAACTTAACACAATACTCACTATAGATCCACCAGTAAACACGTTATTACATTAGAACTTAACCCAATACTCACTATTGATCCACCAGTAAACACGTTATTACATGAGAACTTAACACAGTACTTTTTACTTATAAGTATTGTGAAGTTTAAGTTTTTTTACAGAAAATCATGGTAGAATAAGCAGACAGAAGCCATTAGACATTGTTATACCGTAACGATAGGTAATTCTTGAAACGTTTTTTATTGTCCTCACTGTGTAGCCGAATAAATCACAATTAGAGTATCTGATGCTAATTCTCTAAAAACAGTTGATTACATTTCGTATAATAAGAACAACGTGTGGTATCCCTCAGTTATTAACATAAAACTTTGAGGAATATGTTTTTAACGGAAGACTACATATCTAGCAGCTCGTTCGCAAGATCTAAACATCTAAGGGCAAGTTCATGAGTGTCTTGTATTACATAAGGCAACGAAAGCTTCATTTAAGAAACGGGCGTGTTCATATTTCAGTAAAAAGCGTTTCTTTTGATTTAAAAAAAAAAACAGACGCCATATTTTTCTTGTGACAGCCTTGGGTAGTATATCACATAAAATCTGTCAGAACTCGTTGCAATATGGCATATGGAAGGTTTTTACAACTTCGTAGTAACACCGGCACATGGACAGTAGAATGTAGTCCTGTAACATCTTCGATATGCTTGTTCAACGAGAATTATACACTGCTCAGCGAAGTCCAGCTAGTTTTTGACACGTTAAGTTGGTAATGACCTTCTGTTTAGATCTCACCGAAGTTATTTCATATTCATGTTTGAAAACGGACTGCAACAAAACTGTCGAAACATATTTTTACTCTATCAGTAAACGCTCATCAGTTGTACTAGAAATTTGTATAAGTTATGGGCTCTAGATGCATATAGTACGATTAGCAATAATCAAATAGATTATTTGTATCGCTTACGTGGGGCTGGGGAAAGCTGCTAAAGTTATACATGAAAATAATATACGGTTTTATTTTATCAGTTCTCCCATTTTTGGAATGAATATTTACAAGTAAATAACTTTTCGTTATTTAAATGACTATTGGTTATTTTAGTAAGAAAAGCGAAAATCCTGTCGAATACCTATAATTAAATTTCAATAGTCAACATTTCTTTCAGTTTGAAAACTGCGAGCAATAATCACGAGATGTCGCTACTTTCACATAGTCGCGAAATTAAGGACTTTGTATTATTTTTAAGAAATATTTTGAGAGCGAATTTAACAAGGAAATAATGTAAGAAAGTGGAATGTTTCCAGAAAAACAAGAGAACGGTAATTCTTAAAATATTAGGGAAACTCTTCATATCAAAACTTCAAACAGCAACTTACCATTTTACTCTGTAGAGTGAGTTACACTCGAAATCTGTCAAAGTTTGTTGATGATTGATTGCTAGGCCTACATGAAGAAAAACCCAAGTTTCCGGGCTAAAAATGTCAAATAGTCTATACACTGAGGGGGTGCTTTACCTTACTTAAGGAATCACCAACTAGTACTAACAACTTTTGAATAGAAGGGTAGAAAGAAAGCGATTAAAAAGAAATGTTTCATTTTGTGATGGTTTCAAAGCGACTTTCAATTCATTTTTTTCGGCGTTGCTTTGCAAGAAAACCAAACTACCATGTCTATAAAAATACCGACTTTTATGTTTTCGAAAAACTTGAGTAGGAAGAGAAGAGAAAGGGTGACTTCCGAGGGTAGGAACCAACGGGCACTTAGCCAGGGACAGAGACGGCATTGTGAGGAAAGTCGTAAGGGCTCTTAAACTGGGTTTTTGTGATGGCGTCGAATTTACCGAACGCCACAACACTGAATTATCAGATTATGTTTTGAAAAACGGATTTAGGGATAAATCAACCCTCAAATGCGTATGAAAAAAAACAAAAAAACCCTGATGATTCAGCCGACACTACAGACACTCCATTTATGGAACATAATAAAGCACAAAGTTTCTCCTCATGATAAAACTATATTTGGTAAACTTCCACACAAGATAGTTATAAAACTAGACATGCTCAGCTGCCATTAACCACGAACATTGTGGTTTGTCACGGACGTTTGGTTATTTTTAATATACTTTTTACCTATTCTTATTTTTAACATACGTTCTTAAATGTTACTATGAACTGCAGTTGTTAATGTATCCTGATGTTGAAATACGTTACTAGCTGTTGGTATCTCTTGTAGTTGTTTATGTATCCTGATTAGATTTGTTTGTTTTGAATTTCGCGCAAAGCTACACGAAGGCTATCTGCGCTAGCCGTCCCTAATTTAGCAGTGTAAGACTAGATGGAAGGCAGCTAGTCATTATCACCTACCGCCAACTCTTGGGCTACTCTTTTATCAACGAATAGTGTGATTGACCTCACGTTATAACGCCCCTACGGCTGAGAGGGCGACCATGTTTGGTGCGACCGGGATTCGAGCCCGCGACCCTCGAATCACGAGCCGGGCCCACTGATTTGAACAGACGTTACTAGCTATTGCTATCTATTGTAGTTGTTAATGATTCCTGATTTCAACATACTTTAACTGCTGGTGTCTATTGTAGTTGAAATGTAACCCGATTTTAACGAATGTTACTAACTGTTTGTATTTATTGTCTTTGTAGATCCTGTAGTAATAAAATGTTATGAATGAAACAGATAAAACGTGTTAATATAACCAGAATATCTGATAGGACCACCTGTCTATCTGGAGGTAAAACGAACCTGTTATATATTTACTTAACTGACATTTTTCCAGTTTCAAACATAAGTAAAACAAACATTTATGTCAAATGTGTATTTAGTAGACAGTTGACATCAGTTCGCCACCTGCCACGCTTGGCAGTGGTCCTGTTTCCTTTGAGGTTTAAATTATAGTTGTTGAAATACCTTGAGAATAATTACTCTCACATTCTTCCAGTAATTACCAAAATAGGGCAGCAGCTTCGGTGCCTTGTAAAGAAATAACTTTGCCCAGGCAAGGCATCCTATACACTCAAACCCGTGTGGGCTCGGGCGAAAAAAAACACACTGAACAAAAACACTCGAACATCTTGATCACGGCGCGTTTCTCTTGCAGCACGTGCCGTTATGGGCAGGGTTTCTTAGCGATGTTGACTGTTTGAACACGATCAACGAACCATGAAATATCATAAAATGTCCATTGTTAAAAGCAAATTTAAAACAATTTTTAGCAAAAAATCTTATTAAACTAAGTGTATTTCATTAATGAGTTTATTAGTTTAATGTCACTGACGTATAACATATTGGTTTGAGCATCGTTACTGACGTAGTACTGACCACACCATAGTCGCAAACCACACATTCTACTGACGCTAGAGAGAAGTATACAGTAATCACAAACTGCACATTCTACTAACGCTAGAGACAAGTATACAGTAATCACAAACTGCACATTCTACTAACGCTAGAGACAAGTATACAGTGATCACAAACTGCACATTCTACTGACACTAGAGACAAGTATACAGTGATAAAAAACCACACATTCTACTGACACTAGAGACCAGTATACAGTGATCACAAACCGCACATTCTACTAACGCTAGAGACAAGTATACAGTGATCACAAACCGTACATTCTACTAACGCCAGAGACAAGTATACAGTGATCACAAACCACACATTCTACTAACCCTAGAGACAAGTATACAGTGATCACAAACCGCACATTCTACTGACACTAGAGACAAGTATACAGTGATCACAAACCGCAGATTCTACTAACGCTAGAGACAACTATACAGTGATCACAAACTGCACATTCTACTGACACTAGAGACCAGTATACAGTGATCACAAACTGCACATTCTACTGACACTAGAGACCAGTATACAGTGATCACAAACTGCACATTCTACTGACACTAGAGACCAGTATACAGTGATCACAAACTGCACATTCTACTGACACTAGAGACCAGTATACAGTGATTACAAACCACACATTCTACTGACACTAGAGACCAGTATACAGTGATTACAAACCACACATTCTACTGACACTAGAGACCAGTATACAGTGATTACAAACCACACATTCTACTGACACTAGAGACCAGTATACAATGATTACAAACCACACATTCTACTGACACTAGAGACAAGTATACAATGATTACAAACCACACATGTACTGACACTACAGACAAGTATACAGTGATCACAAACCGCACATTCTACTGACACTAGAGACAAGTATACAGTGATAAAAAAACACACATTCTACTAACACTAGAGACCAGTATACAGTGATAAAAAAACACACATTCTACTAACACTAGAGACCAGTATACAGTGATCACAAACCGCACATTCTACTGACACTAGAGACAAGTATAGAGTGATCACAAACCACACATTCTACTGACACTAGAGACAAGTATACAGTGATCACAAACCACACATTCTACTGACACTAGAGACAAGTATACAGTGATTACAAACCGCAGATTCTACTAACGCTAAAGACAAGTATACAGTGATAAAAAAACACACATTCTACCAACACTAGAGACCAGTATACAGTGATTACAAACCACACATTCTACTGACACTAGAGACAAGTATACAGTGATAAAAAACACACATTCTACTAACACTAGAGACAAGTATACAGTGATCACAAACCACACATTCTACTGACACTAGAGACAAGTATACAGTGATTACAAACCACACATTCTACTGACACTAGAGACAGGTATACAGTGATCACAAACTACTCATTCTACTGATATACAAACCAGTATACAGTCATCACAATCAACACATTCTACTGATATACAAACCAGTATACAGTCATCACAAACTACACATTCTACAGACATACAAACCAGTATACAGTCATCACAAACTACACATTCTACTGACATACAAACCAGTATACAGTCATCACAAACTACACATTCTACTGACATATAAACCAGTATACAGTCATCACAAACTACACATTCTACTGACATACAGACCAGTATACAGTCATCACAATCTACTGATATACAAACCAGTATACAGTCATCACAAACTACACATTCTACTGACATACAAACCAGTATACAGTCATCACAAACTACACATTCTACTGACATACAAACCAGTATACAGTCATCACAAACTACACATTCTACTGACATACAAACCAGTATACAGTCATGACAAACTACACATTCTACTGATATACAAACCAGTATACAGTCATCACAAACTACACATTCTACTGACATACAAACCAGTATACAGTCATCACAAACTACACATTCTACTGACATACAAACCAGTATGCAGTCATCACAAACTACTCATTCTACTGATATACAAACCAGTATACAGTCATCACAAACTACACATTCGACTGACATACAAACCAGTATACAGTCATCACAAACTACACATTCTACTGACATACAAACCAGTATACAGTCATCACAAACTACACATTCTACTGACATACAAACCAGTATAGTCATCACAAACTACACATTCTACTGATATACAAACCAGTATACAGTCATCACAAACTACACATTCTACTGACATACAAACCAGTATACAGTCATCACAAACTATTCATTCTACTGATATACGAACCAGCATACAGTCATCACAAACTACACATTCTACTGATATACAAACTAGTATACAGTCATCACAAAGTACACATTCTACTGATATACAAACCAGTATAGAGTTATCACAAACTGCACATTCTATTCTCACTGCACACTAGTGATGTGGTGTACACATTATTATATTACATTCTGTGTAATGTGGTGTACACATTATTATATTACATTCTGTGTAATGTGGTGTACACATTATTATATTACATTCTGTGTAATGTGGTGTACACATTATTATATTACATTCTGTGTGAAGTGATGTACACGTTATTATATTACATTCTGTGTGAAGTGGTGTACACATTATTATATTACATTCTGTGTGATGTGGTGTACACATTATTATATTACTTTCTGTGTGAAGTGGTGTACACATTATTATATTACATTGTGTGTGAAGTGGTGTACACGTTATTATATTACATTCTGTGTGATGTGATGTACACATTATTATATTACATTCTGTGTGATGTGGTGTACACATTATTATATTACATTCTGTGTGATGTGGTGTACACATTATTATATTACTTTCTGTGTGAAGTGGTGTACAGATTATTATATTACATTCTGTGTGATGTGGTGTACACATTATTATATTACTTTCTGTGTGAAGTGGTGTACACATTATTATATTACATTTTGTGTGAAGTGGTGTACACATTATTATATTACATTCTGTGTGATGTGGTGTACACATTATTATATTACATTCTGTGTGAAGTGGTGTACACATTATTATATTACATTCTGTGTGATGTGGTGTACACATTATTATATTACATTCTGTGTGATGTGGCGTATATACATTATTATATTACATTCTGTGTGATGTGGTTTACTCTTATGTCCTGGACTCTCTCGATCCAAGCAAACCTTTAATAAGTTGTTTGAACAAAAGTATATGATAATTAATTTACTGTACGCATCATTGGCTAATTTTATCAATTAGCTGTCGTCTTCAACCAATTTCTGTTCCTCTTACATTTAAGTGAAGAAGAGAATTGAAGCTTATTATGTTAAATAAAGGTTTATTTGTTATATGTGTTACTGCTGGCCCATTTATATACTTACATGTATGAGGTGCGACCTCCATATCTGTTGGGCCAAAACAGTGGCTCTGAATGAGCGGGTTAGTAAAATGTCTTGTGACAGCTGTAGTAACATATGGGACAATATTTCGTTAACCAATAAAATCAAAGCTAAGTTATTTCAATTTGTAACACTACTTCACCATGAATTTGTGGCTCACAAAACGCGTCTTCATGGAAACAAACAAAATCTTTCAGCCTCCGTGAGAAATGTATTTTATAGCTCGCCAGAGAAACGCGTGTGTGACATCACAACACGCCTATTTAAACGTTTTTTTTTTTTTTTTTTTTTAATTCTAGTCACACTGAATGAAACCCAACAAACCACTGCTGCATGCTGTTCAACTTAGACCGTCCACTTATATGAAAATGGCAAATGTATACTAAGGTAAGACATGATATAAATAAATTAAATAATAAATTATTTTTCTTATCTATCGTCCGGCTGTAGCTGTCTAGTTATCTGTTTATTTACATATCTCTCCGTTTGTTTATCTACTTGTCTCTGTTTCTCCTTACCTCTTCCTGAACATGTTATTTATAGATTGTCATATATCATTCTATCCGTTATTTTAGAAGATAGACAGTTATCACTTTCATCAATACGCGGAAAAAATATATCTATAAAACAGTGTTTAACAGCTGACTACTTCCTCACTAGTCGTGTCAACCTTGGTTCTAGGAGATTTTTCAACACAGTAACTTTGAAATGGGAGAGTAATACATACCACCTCTCCAAACATACTATTTAAACACAGTTTATGCTTCCGAGATAAAGACTTATCACTGGTGCCCGTGAGGATTTAACCATTTTATAATGAAGGTATTATTGAATGATTAGTTTGGCTTTTAGGTGCAGATAAAATACGTTTACAGAATGAAACATGTAACATCCAGTCACATCTATTGCTCCTCACACACAAACACAATGTTAAATAACTCATTTATCATGATAATTTACAACATGTATCATCCAGTCACAGTTGTTGCTACTCACACACAAACACAATGTTAAACAACATATCATGACAACTTACAACTTGTAACATCCAGTCACTGTTGTTGTTACTCACACACAAACACAATGTTAAACAACATATCATGACAACTTACAATTTGTAACATCCAGTCACTGTTGTTGTTACTCACATACAAACACAATGCTAAACAACATATCATGACAACTTACAACTTGTAACATCCAGTCACTGTTGTTGTTACTCACACACAAACACAATGTTAAACAACATATCATAACAACTTACAACTTGTAACATCCAGTCACTGTTGTTGTTACTCACACACAAACACAATGTTAAACAACATATCATGACAACTTACAACTTGTAACATCCAGTCACTGTTGTTGTTACTCACACACAAACACAATGTTAAACAACATATCATGACAACTTACAACTTGTAACATCCAGTCACTGTTGTTGTTACTCACACACAAACACAATGTTAAACAACATATCATGACAACTTACAACTTGTAACATCCAGTCACTGTTGTTGTTATTCGCACACAAACACAATGTTAAACAACATATCATGACAACTTACAACTTGTAACATCCAGTCACTGTTGTTGTTACTCACACACAAACACAATGTTAAACAACTTATTATGACAACTATCAAGAACTAAGACGTAATATTCGCCAGATTTTTATTTGTTACCTAAAGTAATTCATATTATTGTCAAATATAATTTACCATTGCATGTTTTTTTACGTAATAAACATATTTTATATGAGTATGTATCTCACACCCGGATGGAACACGAAATTACATCGTTTCAGCGAAACGACCTTCATCAGAATGAAGGGTTCAAATTAGTAGTATAGAAAAAAAGACAGCGAAAACTTCGTATTGGTGACGCAGCGAAAAGTGAACGGGTTTACTCTTGTGTTGTGGGATATCTATGAACTATATGACTAAACATCCAACTATTCTGAGGTCGTTCACTATGTACACAACATGTTTAGCGATGATACGACTGGAATCGAATTTCTGGTCATCAGTTAAAGTTTCAAGTGTACTGACGCCACTTTTATGTTGTTCGTTTTCTTCTAATCTTTCAAGGACTTTCATCACAATAATGTTCTGTACAGAAACACAGATTTATACTAGACACATACTTAAGAGACATAACTCATTTAAACTTAAACCATCGTACACATAAAGTACATGTCAATAACAGAACAAACTAGGTAAACATAGGCTAATAACTGTTTTAACATGACTCCATCATAAATATATATAACAACAAAATTAACTATGTAAAAAGAGGCTAATCACTGTGTTTACTTGACTCCGTAATAGATACATATAACAATACAACAATCGAAGTAAAAACAGACTAAAATACTGGGTATTTTTTAATGTACGATTTTTGTTTCGTTTTGTGTCATCAACGCATGGTTCGAGCCCCGTATTTTAGCATTATAAAATCTTAATATTATTGCTTCGGAAACGAGATAGAATGGTCTTAATAATAGAGTAATAGGGATTAATAAATATAATAACACAAAATTAAAAGTTGATCAATTTAATAAAATGTTTATATTAATTTATGATATATAACGAGTGTTTAACTTACGTAATCAACAAATTACGAGTTGGTCTAAAATTAAATTTTCAATAA
Organism: Tachypleus tridentatus; assembly: GCF_004210375.1. Lineage (NCBI taxonomy): Eukaryota > Metazoa > Arthropoda > Merostomata > Xiphosura > Limulidae > Tachypleus > Tachypleus tridentatus. Next base: position 44,899,049 of record NC_134827.1, on the reverse strand, counting down.
TGGTGGCAGAGACATCAAATTACAGTTATGTACACACTTTTACCTCATAGTTTATTGAAGCAACAGACTAGGTACGACATACTTTAAGATACTAAAATTAAGAAATACAAGCTACTTACGACATATTTAAATATACTAAATAGAAGAATTACAGGCCACATAAGACATGTTAAAACAGTAGAGGTAAGAACTACAGGCCACATAAAACATGTTAAAACAATAGAGGTAAGACCTACTTACGACATATTTAAAGATACTAAATGTAAGAACTACAGGCCACATAAGACATGTTAAATCAATTGAGATAAGACCTAATTACGACATATTTAAAGATACTAAAAGTAAGAACTACAGGCCACATAAGACATGTTAAAACAATAGAGGTAAGACCTACTTACGACATATTTAAAGATACTAAATGTAAGAACTACAGGCCACATAAGACATGTTAAAACAATAGAGGTAAGACCTACTTACGACATATTTAAAGATACTAAATGTAAGAACTACAGGCCACATAAGATATCTTAAAACAATAGAGGTAAGACCTACTTACGACATATTTAAAGAAACTAAATGTAAGAACTACAGGCCACATAAAACATGTTAAAACAATAGAGGTAAGACCTACTTACGACATATTTAAAGATACTAAATGTAAGAACTACAGGCCACATAAGACATCATAAAACAGTAGAGGTAAGACCTAATTACGACATATTTAAAGATACTAAATGTAAGAACTACAGGCCACATAAGACATCTTAAAACAGTAGAGGTAAGACCTACTTACGACATATTTTAAGATACTAAGTGTAGGAATTACAGGCCATATAAGACATTTTAAAGCAATAGAGGTAAGACCTAATTACGATATATTTAAAGATACTAAAGGTAAGAACTACAGGCCACATAAGACATGTTAAATCAATTGAGATAAGACCTAATTACGACATATTTAAAGATACTAAAGGTAAGAACTACAGGCCACATAAGACATGTTAAATCAATTGAGATAAGACCTAATTACGACATATTTAAAGATACTAAAAGTAAGAACTACAGGCCACATAAGACATGTTAAAACAATAGAGGTAAGACCTACTTACGACATATTTAAAGATACTAAATGTAAGAACTACAGGCCACATAAGACATGTTAAAACAATAGAGGTAAGACCTACTTACGACATATTTAAAGATACTAAATGTAAGAACTACAGGCCACATAAGATATCTTAAAACAATAGAGGTAAGACCTACTTACGACATATTTAAAGAAACTAAATGTAAGAACTACAGGCAACATAATACATGTTAAAACAATAGAGGTAAGACCTAATTACGACATATTTAAAGATACTAAATGTAAGAACTACAGGATACATAAGACGTATTTCAAGACAATAAAGGTAAGAACTACGGACTACATTACACATATTTTAAAACAGTAAAGGTAAGGACAATATACAAATCCCTTATTTTATTAATTAGAATAGTTCATGAAATGAAATTATATATAATAATTTTCTGGACTAACTAACTAACTTAACCATGGCTCACATTACACTTCCACGACTGAACGGGTCCATCTAAACGTTAACAAACGTAGGCACTCAATAGCTCATTTTAATTCTAAATGAGACTTGTTTGTCAGAATTCAAAATGCTTCTTCTATCTTTATAAATACATTCCTCCGTTCGGCTTGATTTACTTAAGTAATTTCTGATTCTTACAAAGGACAAGAATGTTACTAGACTATAGATACTATTTAAATCTCAAGGCGTGGAGCTCTCTTACTTCATATGATAATACATTACATCTTCCAACCTCTGTATCTCGTAATATCTAGAATACCGATCTCTCGAACTAAGACTTTACACTTATAACATGCTTTCTATAGCAATGTCTGTGTATCCGTAAAGATAAGATCGCTACCCCGCTATTCCCTTTTTTGTGTGTACAGATTATGGGAATTAGGCCTATCCACGAGACGTGGAGAGCCATATTTCACGTATATCCTGTTGGAGAAATTTCAAACCAGGCGTGATTGCCCGTGTCTGCGCTTAACATCACTTCAAGGAAGTAATCCAGGTAAGTTGCACATCGTACAAATAACAAGAATGTTTTATTTGTAGCTCGTGGTACAAACCTTACTACAGTTTACCGATATTAAACAAACCACGCTGTTCCCATCAGTAACATTCCATCAGCATCTTATTAAAATAATGATACAGTGTAATTACAATATTATTTATAGAACAAACGGTTTAATGTTTACAACACATACTTTGCAGAATTTCTCTGAGTCTGTCTTACTCTTAAAGTGTCTTACACTGACACATACCACTTACAATCCTAACTGGAAACGCAAACAAACTTGGGAAGGTTTTGGTTTATTTAGAGAGAAGATTCAAGAATTGAATCCCAACTTGGATGATCAGTGGTTCCTATTCGTCCTCTCACGTGAGTGATTATTTAACTGTACTTAAAACCTTGCTTGAATTTAAGTTTTAATATTTAAGGTGATGAAGTGTGATGGGACATTACAAACTTAACGGGTGAGAAAGAGCGAAACAAAGGCGGCACCGAGAAAGTGAGCCACATGTCAACGTAAATATTAACGTAAAACGACCCGATTCAGGGCTGGAAATAGTTACCAACTTTATTATAATGTTCAAACTATTTAAATTACACAAGCCTGTTCTGAAATAGACGTTTATCAAACATTCATAATACATGTTTATATCAATCGAAACACTACAATGTGAGAGTTTGTGCAAATGAAATTATTATTAAATTAATAATGTATGTTAGAACATAGCACAGCATCGTAACTAGACTGCAGGACCGTGTTGTTAGAACACAGTACAGTACACTAAGTAGACTACAAGATCCTGTTGTTAGAACACAGCACAGTACACTAACTACAAAATCCTGTTGTGAGAACACACTACAGTACACTAAGTAGACTACAAGGTCCTGTTGTTAGAACACAGTACAGTATACTAAGTAGACTGCAAGGTCCTGTTGTTAGAACACAGTACAGTACACTAAGTAGACTACAAGATCCTGTTGTTAGAACACAGTACAGTACACTAACTACAAAATCCTGTTGTTAGAACACAGTACAGTACACTAAGTAGACTACAAGGTCCTGTTGTTAGAACACAGTACAGTATACTAAGTAGGCTGCAAGGTCCTGTTGTTAAAACACAGTACAGTACACTAACTACAAAATCCTGTTGTTAGAACACAGTACAGTATACTAAGTAGACTGCAAGGTCCTGTTGTTAAAACACAGTACAGTGCACTAACTACAAAATCCTGTTGTTAGAACACAGTACAGTACACTAACTACAAAATCCTGTTGTTAGAACACAGTACAGTACACTAAGTAGACTACAAGGTCCTGTTGTTAGAACACAGTACAGTACACTAAGTAGACTACAAGATCCTGTTGTTAGAACACAGTACAGTACACTAAGTAGACTACAAGGTCCTGTTGTTAGAACACAGTACAGTACACTAAGTAGACCACAAGATCCTGTTGTTAGAACACAGTACAGTACACTAAGTAGACTACAAGATCCTGTTGTTAGAACACAGTACAGTACACTAAGTAGACTACAAGGTCCTGTTGTTAGAACACAGTACAGTACACTAAGTAGACTACAAGACCCTGTTGTTAGAACACAGTACAGTACACTAACTACAAGATCCTGTTGTTAGAACACAGTACAGTACACTAAGTAGACTACAAGATCCTGTTGTTAGAACACAGTACACTAAGTAGACTACAAGATCCTGTTGTTAGAACACAGTACAGTACAGTAACTACAAGATCCTGTTGTTAGCACATAGTACAATACACTAAGTAGACTACAAGACCCTGTTGTTAGAACACAGTACACTAAGTAGACTACAAGATCCTGTTGTTAGAACACAGTACAGTACACTAACTACAAGATCCTGTTGTTAGCACATAGTACAGTACACTAAGTAGACTACAAGACCCTGTTGTTGGAACACAGTACAGTACACTAAGTAGACTACAAGACCCTGTTGTTAGAACACAGTACAGTACACTAACTACAAGATCCTGTTGTAAGAACACAGTACAGTAGACTAACTACAAGATCCTGTTGTTAGAACACAGTACAGTAGACTAAGTAGACTACAAGATCCTGTTGTTAGAACACAGTACAGTACACTAAGTAGACAACAAGACCCTGTTGTTAGAACACAGTACAGTACACTAAGTACACTACAAGATCCTGTTGTTAGAACACAATACAGTACACTATGTCGACTACAAGACCCTGTTGTTAGAACACAGTACAGTACACTAAGTAGACTACAAGATCCTGTTGTTAGAACACAGTACACCAAGTAGACTACAAGATCCTGTTGTTAGAACACAGTACAGTACACTAAGTAGACTACTAGGTCCTGTTGTTAGAACACAGTACAGTACACTAAGTAGACTACAAGATCCTGTTGTTAGAAAACAGTACAGTACACTAAGTAGACTACAAGACCCTGTTGTTAGAACACAGTACAGTACACTAACTACAAGATCCTGTTGTTAGAAAACAGTACAGTACACTAAGTAGACTACAAGATCCTGTTGTTAGAACACAGTACAGTACACTAAGTAGACTACAAGATCCTGTTGTTAGAACACAGTACAGTACACTAAGTATACTACAAGACCCTGTTGTTAGAACACAGTACAGTACACTAACTACAAGATCCTGTTGTTAGAAAACAGTACAGTACACTAAGTAGACTACAATATCCTGTTGTTAGAACACAGTACAGTACACTAAGTAGACTACAAGACCCTGTTGTAAGAACACAGTACAGTACACTAACTACAAGATCCTGTTGTTAGAAAACAGTACAGTACACTAAGTAGACTACAAGACCGTGTTGTCAGAACACAGTAGAGTACACTAAGTAGACTACAAGATCCTGTTGTTAGAAAACAGTACAGTACACTAAGTGGACTACAAGATCCTGTTGTCAGAACACAGTAGAGTACACTAAGTGGACTACAAGACCGTGTTGTCAGAACACGGTACAGTACACTAAGTGGACTACAAGACCGTGTTGTCAGAACACGGTACAGTACACTAAGTGGACTACAAGACCGTGTTGTCAGAACACGGTACAGTGCCCTAAATAGATTTAAAGTCCATGTGGTTGGCTTCTAAAGAACGTCCGAGCAGAGTTTAATATAAATGTATCATACGTCAGCCAGTGTATCTCTTGCACAGCCTATTATACTTTGTTTTTCTACAATCTCAGACTCAACAACAACAAAAAGTAATTTCCATCAATCGGGTCTCTAAGAACAGGATCCGCCCGGCTCTTTATGTGACTAACCAAGATGGGCGGGAGTTCCCTTTTTGATACCATGAAAACACAGACTTCAATTTGAGACCCACGACTAGCCCGCCACCTGGTATCCTACACATTTGACCTTCACTCAATTTAGACTTTCTTGTTCCACTCCCATATATATGTTTGTTTGTATCACATTATAAGGATGTGTTTCACACTAAACCTTGACAAGTCTCATTTCGGGGTGCGTCGTATATAAATACAACTAAGTTACATTATAGATACTATAATAATTATGTAATAACCCGAATTGCACATGTATTATAATGAAGAACTAAAGTAATTTTAAATTACTGTGTAAGTTGTTGCTAAAGCTATCACTTATTATGACCACTAAGTTATGAGTTATACAGGCTGTTATAGAAATACTAGCTACTTCTAGGTCACACGTTAAACACTAGCTATTTGAAAGTCACAGGTTAAACACTAGCTATTTGAAGATCACAGGTTAAACACTAGCTATCTGAAGGTCACAGATTAAACACTAGCTATCTGCAGGTCACAGATTAAACACTAGCTATTTGAAGGTCACAGGTTGAACACTAGCTATTTGAAGGTCACAGATTAAACACTAGCTATCTGCAGGTCACAGATTAAACACTAGCTATCTGCAGGTCACAGATTAAACACTAGCTATCTGCAGGTCACAGATTAAACACTAGCTATCTGCAGGTCACAGATTAAACACTAGCTATCTGCAGGTCACAGGTTAAACACCAGCTATCTGCAGGTCACAGACTAAACACTAGCTGTCTGCAGTTCACAGATTAAACACTAGATTCAGGTCACACGATAAACACTAGCTCCTTACAGGTCGCAGGTTAAATACTAGATAGTTACACGTCACTGGTCAAACACTTGCTACTTACAGGTCTTAGCGTTTATTCGTTGACAGAGAAGGCAACACGTGAAAAATAACTACTGCGTGTTACTGGGCAACACGAAAAAGTAACCCTCTAATTACTGGGCAACACGTGAAAAATAACCATCGCGAGTTACTGGGCGACTATAAACAAATGTGATAGGGTCAGAGAGTCAAGTATATAAATATAGATCCACCCTAATTGATAATTCAATATAAATATAGATCCACCCTTATTGATAATTGTATATAAATATAGATCCACCCTTATTGATAATTGTACATAAATATAGATCCACCCTTATTGATAATTGTACATAAATATAGATCCACCCTTATTTATAGTTGTAGATAAATATAGATCCACCCTTATTGATAATTGTATATAAATATGGATCCATGGTTATTGATAATTGTATATAAATATAGATCCACCCTTATTTATAATTGTATATAAATATGGATCCATGCTTATTGATAATTGTATATAAATATAGATCCACCCTTATTGATAATTGTATATAAATATAGATCCACCCTTATTGATAATTGTACATAAATATAGATCCACCCTTATTGATAATTGTATATAAATATAGACCCACCCTTATTGATAATTGTACATAAATATAGATCCACCCTTATTGATAATTGTATATAAATATAGACCCACCCTTATTGATAATTGTACATAAATATAGATCCACCCTTATTTATAATTGTACATAAATATAGATCCACCCTTATTGCTAATTGCATATAAATATGGATCCATGCTTATTGATAATTGTATACAAATATAGATCCATTCTTATTGATAATTGTATATAAATATAGATCCATTCTTATTTATAATTGTATATAAATATGGATCCATTCTTATTTATAATTGTATATAAATATAGATACATTCTTATTGATAATTGTATATAAATATAGATTCTTCCTTATTGATAATTGTATATAAATATAGATCCACCCTTATTGATAATTGTATACAAATATAGATCCACCCTTATTGATAATTATAATGCTTCGTGGGAGGTTAGTTTCACATAATGTTATTTTCGGTTTAAGATATTTTTTATCCTAAATTATATCAAGTCATATTTTTACGTCTAGATATGACTTTCCTGATAATGAGAAGATGTGCATAGCATTTCAAACTGTGCATTGCAAATCTTTACATTACAAACTGTAAAGGCTCGGCATGGCCAGGTGGGTTAAGGCGTTCGACTTGTAATCTGAGGGTCGCGGGTTCGAATACCCGTTGTACCCAACATACTCGTCCTTTCATCCGTGGGAGCGTTATAATGTAACGGTCAATCTCACTGTTCGTTAGTAAAAGAGTAGTCCAAGAATTGGCGGTGGGTGGTGATGACTAGCTGCCTTCCCTTTCGTCTTACAGTGCTAAATTAGATACGGCTGGCGGAGATAGCCCTTGTGTAGCTTTGCGCAAATTTCAGAAACAAACAAACTAACTGTAAATTACAAATATTTACATTACGAACTGTGTATTACAAATCTTTACATTCCAGACTGTGTATTACAAATCTTTACATTCCAGACTGTGTATTACAAATCTTTACATTACGAACTGTGTATTACAAATCTTTACATTCCAGACTGTGTATTACAAACCTTTACATTCCAGACTGTGTATTACAAATCTTTACATTCCAGACTGTGTATTACAAATATTTACATTCCAGACTGTGTATTACAAATCTTTACATTCCAGACTGTGTATTACAAATCTTCACAGTACAAACTCTACGTGACAAAACTTTAGGCCTAATGGTTTATAAATTGTTTTACTTTCGAACCGTACAAACTCTACGTGACAAAACTTTAGGCCTAATGGTTTATAAATTGTTTTACTTCCGAACCGTACAAACTCTACGTGACAAAACTTTAGGCCTAATGGTTTATAAATTGTTTTACTTCCGAACCGTACAACGGGCTATGAGTTCTGTCCAACGCTGAGTATTGAATTTCTGATTTTATCGTTGTAATTATGTAAACTTACCACCGACCCACTGGAGTAAATTGGTGAAAAATTCTTGGTTTGATTTCTTTTGGCTGTATTTACTGTCTGTTTTCTGTGAATAAGGCCAAGACGAAATCAATCACAGTATATATTATATATCATTATGTAAGAAATTGAAGGTATTTGTGACTCTAATATTATATTAACATTTTAACCAAGCAATTAACATAACTATCAGTTCATCGTAATTTATTAGCATCTTACGCAAACTACAGGTTTGCCAACACCAACTGACTACGTAACGAAAAAACTCATCTCAACACACCGTATCTCTGGCAAGAATGTTGTCCTCTTGAGTCTGATGTTAGAAACGGTTTACGGTTCTTCGTATTATATTCAGCATCCGAGGTAAAAATAATTATTGACGTCGTCCTCACTTTGAAACATCCATCATAACTTCTAGTTAGCTATGTTAATATGACTCCCGGTTTGCGTCAGCGCTCTACGATTTCCCCACATAGCCGTGTCAGATAAATGGTCATTTGGAAACGGTGGTAGTGAGGCCTAACCCAAGTCTCGTGCTGTTACTGAAATGAGAATCTCGGGAGATCCGGTTGACGATTTGACGAGGTCAGACAAAAGGGGGATGCATGTCAAAAAACACAAATGTCAATCGACCTTGACGCCCCTAGGGGGCAGTAGTAATAACGAAGCCTCCGGTAGCCAATGACTTGTAACGTTGGGGAAGGTTCTGACGGCGTGAACCTTCTTCATTTATCACCAGTTCCACTTCGACCAGTCTTCACTGAATTTCTGCGGAACGTTTCCAGTTTTTCGGGGCAGCGGGCGGCCGCCAGTGGCCAGCGCGGACAACTGGAAGCCAGTTCGCGGCAGGAACCTGGGAATTGGTGGTTAAAGGGCGGAGGTGTTCGGGCACAGCCTTTAATGGTCTCCCGGGGAGCTGTCTGTTTACCCTCCTCGAGACAACGCGCTCCCCTGGAATCCAGCACGAACTTTGAAGTGGTTTCTGGAATAAGCTACAAACTAGTTGCAGGAAACACGAAATAATAAACTCCAAACGTAGTGGGGTCAAGACCGGTCAACGAAGGTAGGTCACAGGTTAATTCAAGTCTGTTGTGAAGAAAAAAGCTTCAAACTTTTATGTCGTTTCCTAAACCATACAAGTTGCATACAGTGTTACCATGGTAACATGTTCACCGATTTCCAGATCATAAGGTTGTCATAATGTTACCATGGTTACGTTTTATACATTATTACACTAAAGAATTTAGTAAATTACCAAAAATCAGAAGATTCACATGGTTAACCTGAACCAGGACCTGGTGGTCATGACAAATATGAACAGTTGTATGTAGCTTGTAAAGTCCAGCCGACTCGCTGAATTCCTGTAATCGGGCGATAAAACGGTGGGTGTGAGAGTGTAACTCTTTCCAAAATGGCCATGGTATGTGGGCATAGCGGAACTAAATATCAGGTTTTACAAGTATACGAACCTAACATCTTACATGGACCAGTATACTCATGTTTATTATATAAACTGTCTTATATTAAATATCAAGTTTTATTACATTTCACATTTTAGCTGGCATTTGTTATTTTATTGTTATAGAGTGTTATCTGTAAAATATGATAACACGTTTTTGTGTTTCATGGAGTTGAAAATAATAGTCCGAAGTGCCCCCTACAGTCATGACGTTTGACAGTAAAAAATATAACAAATTTCAGCTGAAGTGTTACAGTCTGCAAAAACTATGAAACTGAAACTCATGCCTGGTGTCCCTGAATCCCTCAAATAAAAACTCTGAAATCCAATAAAAACCTTTTTATGTGGGGTATAATTTCTTGAAAATCTCAAACTAAATATATCACAAAAATACACTCCCTTTTGAAGTAACTTTTGTTCACTTCAAACTGGTTTTGAAATAGTTCACGAAACAAGCGACACACGAAGGCTTGGAAGGAGGAGATACGTCCCCGTAGGTGTCCTTATCAGAAAGAAATGTACCCTCGCCTGACACCCACACCCATTACCTATAGGTGACTTCCCACAATGTCTCTGCTTGAAATATACAACAGATAAAAATTGTGGAGAATACTCTAACCCCAGGAACATTGATATTGTGGTTGTTTCTTTAATTGTTATACTCTGTTCCTAAGTGACGTTACTGCGCTTAATATGTTATATAAAACATATTCCTATTTATAGAAATAACAGTATTTTACTGCCATACTTGTGGCCATTTCATATAATAGAATATGATATATCTGTTTATAGGAAGTGAAATTACAGGAAGGGATATATCCGTCTTTCTGTTCGCGTTTTTGTTTTGTTATTTAGCACAAAGCTACACAAAGGGTTATCTCTGCTGTGCCCACCACGGGTATTGAAACTGGGATTTTAGCAGTATAAATCCGCACGCAATCCGCTGTGCCACTGGGGGAGGGATCTGCTCACGTTTAGTTGAACGTTATTTCTGATGAATTTTAATATTAACCTAGTGAGAAAATATAGAACTGTTTGTTAACTCACACCGATCTCGTCTGTTCTAGTTCACTAACACTAACATGGTTATTTCATTAATCCTGGTTTTACTAATATATTTCACTTCATACATCACCAAGTATTATTAGACCTAGTTTACTAACCTTAACACATAGATCACATTAGTCCTAATTTACTAACACTGACGGTTATTTCATCTTAGTTTTACTAAGATATTTATTTCACTAGTTACATTACCAAGTATTATATAATTAGTCCTAGTTTACTAACACTAACACACTGATCTCATCGGCCTTAGTTTTTACTAATATATTTCACTAGTTACGTCACCAAGTATTATATCATGACGAAACTTAATTTGATGTTTTTAATTTTTTAATGTAAATTAACTGCAAATAATAAGTTGTTCTGCCATAAGCTGAGATTTCTATTGGTTGAAAGTCAGTCAAGGAACCAAGTTGTGTTACGTTTAGGAACTGAAAGAAGATACAGACGACGTCCTTAGCCTAAATATAGAAATAAAGAAATTTAAGAAGGTGTAAACCAGAACCTTTCGTTGACTATTTCTTGGAAATTTCTTATAGATATATTTTCAAAAGCTTGCGCATGAACGACGTTACCCGTTAAACATCACTTCTTTCGGCTTAGTTGGGTCATCATACTTTATATGCCTTTCATTTAATATAATTCTGGCCTACATTTCTTGGAACCGCTCAGCGTCTGTGTACAGTACGCTACGAAGAATCAGCTAACGACTGCAAGCCCAATTAGCTGATATAAAGTTTAACGAAACGGAGAAATTTCAGGAGGTCATATGCCTTAACCTATAAAGTATTCCGTAACGAGAATATATAGGCCTATAATGACAAGGATATGACTGCGTGGAGCGCTGGGCATTAAGCCTAATTACAGTTTATAGCATGAACGGTTGTACAATAATAACTATTGATTTCTTAAAGTTAAATGGTATTAAATCAATTAATTATAGTATCTAAAATGAGTTATTAGAAACTATAAAGTAAGGTCAGTACTCCTTTATGTATATTTAACTTTCATATACTATATATTTGATTAACTTAACACTTAAACATTTAGCATACAAAGGACGCTAATAAACGCTTCCCGCATCACTTCAAACTTCAGTAGAAAAACTTAACGAGCATCACTGACCATTATAACACTTTAGCATAACGTGTTTCACTTCAAAACTTTAATAGCATAACATAACGTGTATCACTCAAACTAACAGTATAGCATAACGTATGTCACTGTAGTACAGTATAGCATTACGTGTGTCACTGTAGTATAGTATAGCATTACGTGTGTCACTGTAGTATAGTATAGCATTACGTATGTCACTGTAGTATAGTATAGCATTACGTGTGTCACTGCCAATTTCACATTAACTACATGTTCAGTACAAAATTCATGTGTCACTGTAGACTTCTTCATAAATACAAAACATAACATTCCCGGGACAATATTCATCAATTTCATTCTTCGACCTTGAATGAAAGACTTCAAATTCATCTTTGTTTCTATCGAACCCTCAAAATGGTGAAATGTTCATCTTACTGTTATATATACGTATTGTAATTATTTTTGTTATACTTGGAACGAAGATTAATTTCTATAACTAACTTGATATGTGTTGTTTATAAATGTTTGTCCTGACGTCAAATTCTTTGAAAACAGTATTGTATCAGCAAGTAGGATATAAATCATTTTGTTATGGTTCAGGTTTTCTTGCTTCCTTTCCTTTATATTTTTAAGTTTATTAAGTAAGACAGACACTTTTTTTGTTGTTGTTGTTTTTTTTTTTTTTACGTTTACTGCGAGAAATAAAACCGTAAAAAGTAAAAGACAAAATTCGACAAATACATAAAGGTCACAAACAACTTGTTTTGTTTGTGGACAGAACGTACAGTTTAAACGTTTGTTCGAAAGTTTTCATGCCAATACTTTTGTGTCACTTTTTAAATTCTGGAATAAATTAAAACTTGAATTCAACTATTTAATATCTTCTCCAACACAAATGTACTTTCATGAAATATATTTCAATAAATTTTATTAAATCTCCAAGAGATGGCGCTTTCGTAGCAAGAATTTATTCTGATTAGGAAGCTGATTTTTGAAGTCACTTAACATTTTCAAAATGTCTGTTATTGTTCTTTGTACATCCATACACACATATATATAAATATTTATATATACGTACAGAGAAAGAACAATTGTTTATATCAGTATAATATAGTTACTATATCTGTAGTTATCAAATCTATAATTACCATATCTCTGATAGGTTAATATTGGTCACGACATCATGATAAGGGTTAGTCACCATGTTTCTGATAGTTCATGATTAGGGTTAGTCACCATGTTTTTGATAGTTAATGATTAGGGTTAGTCACCATGTTTTTGATAGTTAATGATTAGGATAAGTCACTGTGTTTCTGATAGATTACAAAGTATTCTTCATGTTGTACATGGAGTTAGAATATTTTATATTGACATGACCTTTGGTCAAGTGTTCGAATGTTCTTGGCTGGTTAGAAAGGTTTTGTGTTTAGGCTGTGGGAAATCAGCATGACTTAAAAATATTGGTGAATCGTAACGAAGTTCGAGTAGTTTAACAGGATAGATATTATTGTCGTTATAATTAATACATATAGGTTATATGTGTCCTTATAATTAATAATTATAGGTCTTATGTGTCATTATAAATAATGCTTATAGGTTTAATGTGTCGTTATAATCAGTTCTTTTCGGTTTTATGTGTCGATGTAATCAGTTTTTATAGGTTTTATGTGTCATTAAAATCAATTATTCTCTGATTTTTTTGTTCGTGGTACTTCATAATAGTAGACAGTCGAGAAAGCTGATGTACTTCAATAAACAAACTATGGCAGATATTTAGTTTTGAGGAAAGGTATTCCACTTACCCAACTGGGATGTTCAGGGAAATAGATTACTTTAATAAAACTTAACTAAAACCAGTTTTAACAAAATGCACCGGACCACATTAAGTACGTGAACATGAGCTGTTTGTTTACATGTTGAATTAATAGCTCACTGGAGTCCACAAGGGTATACAGTTACATAAATGTATCACTTGCAGTTATGGCCTGGTACGGCATTCTCATATACCGCGTACGCTGAACATATCTTGACTAAACATATTTTATCCGAAACTATTTGTTTTCAAGCGCCAAGAGCTATCTGCGTTATGCCCATACGGGGCATCGGCACCCCCTTAAACTTATTGCTGGACTTTTTTAAGCGGGTAAGTAATTAGATCATAGGTAGCGCAAGCAAAGTCGTTAAACACCGGATTATCCAAAGTTAGTAAATACTATCAAATTAAGAATTATTAATTGTACTACACATAATTATACAAATCTAAATTCATTAGACGCGTTTGTTCCAGCTTGAGCCTTGTTAACTGTCAAACTATTTAACGGAGTTAGTCCTGATATATAAAACATGTGTGCCTTACTAGACAACAAAATATGAAAGTTAATTCACGTACGGTTCCACTTTAATTTATATGATATAACATATACATATTAAATTGACATACCGTACTGAACATATTACAACATTCCTTCTTATAATGTTTCAATACGACATCATTCCGTGTCATATCCAGATACGATACTTCGGCATGACTTACCATAATGTGTCAACATGATATTATATGGCAGCGTGACTGGCAATGATGTTTCAAAATGATATGCTAAAGTGTGTCAACATGACATGTGTCAGTGTGACTAATGTTTCATCATGACTTGTTATGACGGTACGATAACATCTGTACATGCTGCTCAACTGTTTAAGTTAATGTTAATAATATTAATATTTGATAACTAGCTGTCCACTAAACTAAAATTATGTAAAGTCATGATTTGCTTCACCTATTTGATTATTGTATAAAAACGCCGAAAAAGCTACAAGAAACAAAATGCGAAACCGCAAATGTGTGTACATTTCTGTATATCGATACAACATTTTATCATGGTCAGAATCCATTAGCAAGGAACGACACGAAAACTTAAAGACGACCATAAAACTGCAAAACAAAATTTGTAAGTACCGCCGCGTAGACCTGATGAACCTCCATACCGATATGGTGAAGATCACAGTATTTGTAAGATAGTTATAACGTTACAACATAGACCTGATGAACCTCCATACCGATATGGTGAAGATCAAAGTATTTGTAAGATAGTTATAACGTTACAACATAGACCTGATGAACCTCCATACCGATATGGTGAAGATCAAAGTATTTGTAAGATAGTTATAACGTTACAACATAGACCTGATGAACCTCCATACCGATATGGTGAAGATCACAGTATTTGTAAGATAGTTATAACGTTACAACATAGATGTAAAGTATTTGTAAGATAGTTATAACATTACAACATAGACCTGATGAACCTCCATACCGATATGGTGAAGATCACAGTATTTGTAAGATAGTTATAACGTTACAACATAGACCTGATGAACCTCCATACCGATATGGTGAAGATCACAGTATTTGTAAGATAGTTATAACGTTACAACATAGACCTGATGAACCTCCATACCGATATGGTGAATATCAAAGTATTTGTAAGATAGTTATAACGTTACAACATAGACCTGATGAACCTCCATACCGATATGGTGAAGATCAAAGTATTTGTAAGATAGTTATAACGTTACAACATAGACCTGATGAACCTCCATACCGATATGGTGAAGATCACAGTATTTGTAAGATAGTTATAACGTTACAACATAGATGTAAAGTATTTGTAAGATAGTTATAACATTACAACATAGACCTGATGAACCTCCATACCGATATGGTGAAGATCACAGTATTTGTAAGATAGTTATAACGTTACAACATAGACCTAATGAACCTCCATACAGATATGGTGAAGATCACAGCATTTGTAAGATAGTTATAACGTTACAACATAGACCTAATGAACCTCCATACCGATATGGTGAAGATCAAATTATTTGTAAGATAGTTATAACGTTACAACATAGACCTGATGAACCTCCATATCGATATGGTTAAAATCAAAGTATTTGTAACATAGTTATAACGTTACAACATAGACCTGATGAACCTCCATACCGATATGGTGAAGATCAAAGTATTTGTAAGATAGTTATAACGTTACAACATAGACCTGATGAACCTCCATACCGATATGGTGAAGTTCACAGTATTTGTAAGATAGTTATAACGTTACAACATAGACCTGATGAACCTCCATACCGATATGGTGAAGATCAAAGTATTTGTAAGATAGTTATAACGTTACAACATAGACCTGATGAACCTCCATACCGATATGGTGAAGATCACAGTATTTGTAAGATAGTTATAACGTTACAACATAGATGTAAAGTATTGTAAGATAGTTATAACGTCACAACATAGATGTAAAGTATTTGTAAGATAGTTATAACGTTACAACATAGATGTAAAGTATTGTAAGATAGTTACAACGTTACAACATAGATGTAAGTATTTGTAAGATATATTTATGTTATCCAGTTAGATACAATAATACAGTTTGTCAGTGAGTTTGATTTAGTGACATTTATATCTAACAAAACCATATGAATATAAATATATATAAATCAGTAAAATTGAAACATATTTCTCAGTTCAGGAATTCGAATCCAAACATGTAGACGTGTTTTAAGCTTTGTAACAATCATATTAGAGTTCTAAAAATAATTTCAAAACAAGGATTTAAAATGTAATCCAGTATCTTTTTGATACGTCTTTCTACAGTGCTTAAGTTATTTGTCTAACATTAAGCTATAGTCACCGACAGAACATATAAACTCCACAGGTTTTTAAAAACGTTTCCTCAACTATTTACGTTCCAACTTGTTTGTGGGATCCCTGCTGGTCATAGAGCCTCCAGTAAGAAATGATTCATCCAAAGGAAAAAAACAGCTAAGGAAAGCAGTTGCACTAATTACTGATGTAGTCTGTTAAGTGTTTTATATTTAACATAACAAAGTTTCTATGTGTTTTGTATGTAACATATGAAGTTTGTGTTTTATATTTAACATAACAGTGTTTCTATGTGTTTTGTATGTAACATATGGAGTTTGTGTTTTATATTTAACATAACAGTGTTTCTATGTGTTTTGTATGTAACATATGGAGTTTGTGTTTTATATTTAACATAACAGTGTTTCTATGTGTTTTGTATGTAACATATGGAGTTTGTGTTTTATATTTGATATATCGAGTTTGTTATGTGTTTTATATTTGACATATCGAGTTTGTTATGTGTTTTATATTTGACATATCGAGTTTGTTATGTGTTTTATATTTGATATGTTGATTTTCCTATGTGTTTTATATTTGATATGTTGATTTTCCTTTGTGTTTTATATCTATTATGTGGAATGAATGATTTCTTTTAACTGTTTTATCCTTTACAACATATAAAAACAAGTCACTAATATGAAAGGTGAAAAAAACGATTTTCTAAACAATAACTTATCAGAATATTTCTAAGCAACACCAGTAATACATAAGTACAGTTTCCAATACAACTCTTCTATCGTAACAGGAAGTCTCTGTTCATTTGTCACTTTAGTCTCGAGAAGAGAGTTTAATATAAAAATGTCTTTCAACATTTAAACTTTCTACACCATAATTTTCAAAATTTGTTCAGTATAAGGAACACGAATATATGTGGTTAAAAGCGATGTTCGTGGTTGCACTGTTATTAAACATTATTAATTACGTGTACTGTAACCAATTCCTGTACCGACAGAAGAGAAAAGCATGGCTGAAAGTGTTTAGATAGTTCATGAGGTCCTGATTAGTGGTCAAGTTTTGTTGTTATTACAAGATTAGTGGTCAAGTTTTGTTGTTATTACAAGATTAGTGGTCAAGTTTTGTTGTTATTACAAGATTAGTGGTCAAGTTTTGTTGTTATTACAAGATTAGTGGTCAAGTTTTGTTGTTATTACTTGATTAGTGGTCAAGTTTTGTTGTTATTACAAGATTAGTGGTCAAGTTTTGTTGTTATTACTTGATTAGTGGTCAAGTTTTGTTGTTATTACTTGATTAGTGGTCAAGTTTTGTTGTTATTACAAGATTAGTGGTCAAGTTTTGTTGTTATTACTTGATTAGTGGTCAAGTTTTGTTGTTATTACAAGATTAGTGGTCAAGTTTTGTTGTTATTACAAGATTAGTGGTCAAGTTTTGTTGTTATTACAAGATTAGTGGTCAAGTTTTGTTGTTGTTACAAGATTAGTGGCCAAGTTTTGTTGTTATTACAAGATTAGTGGTCAAGTTTCGTTGTTTGCATCTTAACACTAGTAAATATTCAAGTACACACCCAGAACCTACTGTCTGTACCATTACTATACATTAATAGTTTCCAGTACACACCCAGAGCCTACTGTCTGTACCATTACTATACATTAATAGTTTCCAGTACACAACCAGTGTCTACTGTCTGTACCATTACTATACATTAATAGTTTCCAGTACACAACCAGTGTCTACTGTCTGTACCATTACTATACATTAATAGTTTCCAGTACACAACCAGTGTCTACTGTCTGTACCATTACTATACATTAATAGCTTCCAGTACACAACCAGTGTCTACTGTCTGTACCATTACTATACATTAATAGTTTCCAGTACACAACCAGAGCCTACTGTCTGTACCATTACTATACATTAATAGTTTCCAGTACACAACCAGTGTCTACTGTCTGTACCATTACTATACATTAATAGTTTCCAGTACACAACCAGTGTCTACTGTCTGTACCATTACTATACATTAATAGTTTCCAGTACACAACCAGAGCCTACTGTCTGTACCATTACTATACATTAATAGTTTCCAGTACACACCCAGAGCCTACTGTCTGTACCATTACTATACATTAATAGTTTCCAGTACACAACCAGTGTCTACTGTCTGTACCATTACTATACATTAATAGTTTCCAGTACACAACCAGAGCCTACTGTCTGTACCATTACTATACATTAATAGTTTCCAGTACACACCCAGAGCCTACTGTCTGTACCATTACTATACATTAATAGTTTCCAGTACACAACCAGTGTCTACTGTCTGTACCATTACTATACATTAATAGCTTCCAGTACACAACCAGTGCCTACTGTCTGTACCATTACTATACATTAATAGCTTCCAGTACACACCCAGAGCCTACTGTCTGTACCATTACTATACATTAATAGTTTCCAGTACACAACCAGTGTCTACTGTCTGTACCATTACTATACATTAATAGCTTCCAGTACACAACCAGTGCCTACTGTCTGTACCATTACTATACATTAATAGTTTCCAGTACACAACCAGAGCCTACTGTCTGTACCATTACTATACATTAATAGTTTCCAGTACACAACCAGAGCCTACTGTCTGTACCATTACTATACATTAATAGTTTCCAGTACACAACCAGAGCCTACTGTCTGTACCATTACTATACATTAATAGTTTCCAGTACACAACCAGTGTCTACTGTCTGTACCATTACTATACATTAATGGTTTCCAGTACACAACCAGTGTCTACTGTCTGTACCATTACTATACATTAATAGTTTCCAGTACACAACCAGTGTCTACTGTCTGTACCATTACTATACATTAATAGTTTCCAGTACACAACCAGTGTCTACTGTCTGTACCATTACTATACATTAATTGCTTCCAGTACACAACCAGTGCCTACTGTCTGTACCATTACTATACATTAATAGTTTCCAGTACACAACCAGTGTCTACTGTCTGTACCATTACTATACATTAATAGTTTCCAGTACACAACCAGTGTCTACTGTCTGTACCATTACTATACATTAATAGTTTTCAGTACACAACCAGTGTCTACTGTCTGTACCATTACTATACATTAATAGTTTCCAGTACACAACCAGTGTCTACTGTCTGTACCATTACTATACATTAATGGTTTCCAGTACACAACCAGTGTCTACTGTCTGTACCATTACTATACATTAATAGTTTCCAGTACACAACCAGTGTCTACTGTCTGTACCATTACTATACATTAATAGTTTCCAGTACACAACCAGTGTCTACTGTCTGTACCATTACTATACATTAATAGTTTCCAGTACACAACCAGTGTCTACTGTCTGTACCATTACTATACATTAATAGTTTCCAGTACACAACCAGTGTCTACTGTTTGTACCATTACTATACATTAATAGTTTCCAGTACACAACCAGAGCCTACTGTCTGTACCATTACTATACATTAATAGTTTCCAGTACACAACCAGAGCCTACTGTCTGTACCATTACTATACATTAATAGTTTCCAGTACACAACCAGAGCCTACTGTCTGTACCATTACTATACATTAATAGTTTCCAGTACACAACCAGTGTCTACTGTCTGTACCATTACTATACATTAATGGTTTCCAGTACACAACCAGTGTCTACTGTCTGTACCATTACTATACATTAATGGTTTCCAGTACACAACCAGTGTCTACTGTCTGTACCATTACTATACATTAATAGTTTCCAGTACACAACCAGTGTCTACTGTCTGTACCATTACTATACATTAATTGCTTCCAGTACACAACCAGTGCCTACTGTCTGTACCATTACTATACATTAATAGTTTCCAGTACACAACCAGTGCCTACTGTCTGTACCATTACTATACATTAATAGTTTCCAGTACACAACCAGTGTCTACTGTCTGTACCATTACTATACATTAATGGTTTCCAGTACACAACCAGTGTCTACTATCTGTACCATTACTATACATTAATGGTTTCCAGTACACAACCAGTGTCTACTGTCTGTACCATTACTATACATTAATGGTTTCCAGTACACAACCAGTGTCTACTGTCTGTACCATTACTATACATTAATGGTTTCCAGTACACAACCAGTGTCTACTGTCTGTACCATTACTATACATTAATGGTTTCCAGTACACAACCAGTGTCTACTGTCTGTACCATTACTATACATTAATGGTTTCCAGTACACAACCAGTGTCTACTGTCTGTACCATTACTATACATTAATGGTTTCCAGTACACAACCAGTGTCTACTGTCTGTACCATTACTATACATTAATAGTTTCCAGTACACAACCAGTGTCTACTGTCTGTACCATTACTATACATTAATAGTTTCCAGTACACAACCAGTGTCTACTGTCTGTACCATTACTATACATTAATAGCTTCCAGTACACAACCAGTGCCTACTGTCTGTACCATTACTATACATTAATAGTTTCCAGTACACAACCAGAGCCTACTGTCTGTACCATTACTATACATTAATAGTTTCCAGTACACAACCAGTGTCTACTGTCTGTACCATTACTATACATTAATAGTTTCCAGTACACAACCAGTGTCTACTGTTTGTACCATTACTATACATTAATAGTTTCCAGTACACACCCAGAGCCTACTGTCTGTACCATTACTATACATTAATAGTTTCCAGTACACAACCAGTGTCTACTGTTTGTACCATTACTATACATTAATAGTTTCCAGTACACACCCAGAGCCTACTGTCTGTACCATTACTATACATTAATAGTTTCCAGTACACAACCAGAGCCTACTGTCTGTACCATTACTATACATTAATAGTTTCCAGTACACAACCAGTGTCTACTGTTTGTACCACTAGTATACATGATTGTTTTGTTTGATACATTTCGAGTGTAGTTTTAACCTCTGTGTTTAGATATTTTTCTAGTATATTGAATATCAAAGCGTGTATTATCTATGTTTGTGTGTTATCCTAGTGAATAAAGTAGCCTAAAGTGTATTCTTTGTATCCATACATTTCTCAAATAAAATGTATATTTTAACAATTATTCTATATTCATGATTTCCCTAGTAAACTGAATATTTTAAGAGTTGTTCTGTGTTTATGTATTTCCTTATTATATTGAATATTATAACGTGCATTCTCCGAACTTATGTGTCACCACATTTCACATAATATTTTAGTGAGTTTTCTCTATATTCATGTATTTTTCTAGTACATATTTAAATAACGGAACAAAGGTACATTTCTTACCTGTCTTATCAGTGGAGAAAAGGATGCTTCAGAGAGTTCATATTTATATCAGAATATGTTTATGGATAGTAGAATGTGTGAAAATAAGCAGTATATTATAAGAATACATTCAGTTATATCAGCTATGGCAACCTCTGTCGGCCGTTCGTTTATTTTGCCCCGTCTGTCTTTTAACAATCTGTAGCTCTTCAGAACCACAACAGGTACTATACCAAACCTTATTGGCCAACGCTAAGGGCTTCGCGTGCCCGCTGCGCGTGTCGCCTGTCCCTCACTGGTCGATAAAGTTTTCAAGGTTTGTGACAGTATAAAGTCTGAGGTTTGACCGGTCCTAATCACTCGATTTTAGAAGTCACTGCTCGGTTCTCCACACAAAGTTGATATGTCTTTGGTCGTCTCCGAGAGATGAGTGGTTTTTGAATAATTGTTTGAAAAGAGACACCTGGACGTAAGTCACGCAGCTGGCGCAGTCCTCGAACCTCGTGAGATGCGTGACGTTGTCTTTTACACCGTACAACGCGTGCCTTGTAAGCGCGTGAAGTGCCACTCTGCGATGTTCTTTACGTGCGTGATGAACTGGTCTGAGCGATGGTCTCCCGCATGGGGATAGGGGCACGTGATGTCTTGTCTGCAACGGGGCAGTTTGTGGCACCAGGTGCCGCTGCCGAGCTTTTTTCAGATATACTAAACACCGCCCTAACAACTCGACTCCAATCAAGAAGACTGCGCGTGGGCGTTCTAGTTAATAACTGATGAAGTTCGATACATTTTATGAGAGAATATTTTCAGGACTGTGATAGCTAACTAACCGTGTTTTAGTTCGAAGGAACTATTTAAGGATACACACGTAGCTGAGTAGTTCGTTGTGAATAAATAAATACGGCTAATCTCTCTCGTTTTTCTTGCACTATCGGAACAAACTCGCCCTCTATAGGTGAAATGACGTACTGTATTTTGCGTAAATATCACAACTGGACCATTAAAAATACAAACAGAATAATTAGGTGTTCTGTTTATTTGACCTAGCTTATGTCTAGCTTTGAAAACAGTTATTTTACTAAGTATAATGTAGGTCTGAGAGCTTTCTGTACTCTCATGTTGACCAGTAATAAAAACGTCTGAGAGCTTTTTGTACTCCCATGTTGTTTAGTAACAAAAACGTCTGAGAGCTTTCTGTACTCCCATGTTGACTAGTAATAAAAACGTCTGAGAGCTTTCTGTACTACCATATTGACTAGTAATAAAAACGTCTGAGAGCTTTTTGTACTCCCATGTTGACTAGTAATAAAAACGTCTGAGAGCTTTCTGTACTCCCATGTTGACTAGTAATAAAAACGTCTGAGAGCTTTCTGTACTCCCATGTTGACCAGTAACAGCTGAAGAAGGTGTTGGTAATGTAATACTCTAAGCGCGGTCTGAACCTGCAGTGATTAACTACAGTATGTAAAGGGTGTAATACAATGAGTAACTGTAAAAATGCTAATTAAAATCCGCTAAGTCTGAATGAATGTAATCAACCCTCATTACAGGTTAGTAAAGTAAACAAAATGTAATTGTTAACCTAGGCTAGATCGCCATCTTGTAAACAGACATTAGTAGTCCAGGCTACCGAAACGACGTCACTTGGTTATTACTGAACTTAGATAATACTAATCTACACCACCGAAACGGTCTCCCTTCGTTATTACTAAAGTTACAAAATTACTTATTTAGATGTCCAAACCAATCTGATTCACTTGTTTCTCAAATTAGATATTACTTATTCAGATGACCAAAATTACATCAGTTAGTGAACTCACAGATACGATATTACTTAACTAGAACACCGAAACGTTATGATGAACACCTGCAGTAATCAGATATGAACTCCAAGGCCGAACATGGTTAACGTCCCTCTACAGGTCTATAGTTCGTGTCCAGTTACCTCTGTTACGGTGATGTTATTGGTGCATTCTAGGGGTGACAGTTAAACCGCACTATTCAGTCAGACAAAAGTAATCAAAAATCGTTTCTAATCTAGTTGTTTTACTTCTAATCTATCAGTTGAAAACAAAGGATAGTCAGCGTAGATAGCCCTAGAGTAGCATTCGTAAACATAAGAAAATAAGCAGACATAAAGTACCGTGACCTTACGATCAAGGCTTACAGTTACCAGGACATAAGTAGAGTCCATTGTTGAACTTGTCCTTTAACGAACAAACAATATTATCACACAATACAGAATATCCTAGTACATACAGTCTATTCTGTCATTGCATTTAACGGGTAAAGTCAGAGACGGATGTTCTTATATTTATGAGTTAGACATAACACAAGTAAGAAGTTCTTAATTTACTTTTAAACGATGAAGTGATATCAAGGAACATGATCGAATTATTTATTCATTAAATATTCTTCTTATATATATATATATAAACTGTACATATGTATTAACTATATATATAAATTAACTATACATATGTATTAACTGTATATATAAATTAACTATACATATATATTAACTATATATATAAATTAACTATACATATATATTAACTGTATATATAAATTAATTATACATATATATTAACTATATATATAAATTAACTATACATATATATTAACTGTATACATGAATTAACTATACATATATATTAACTATATACATGAATTAACTATACATATATATTAACTATATATATAAATTAACTATACATATGTATTAACTATATATATATATAAATTAACTATACATATATATTAACTGTATACATAAATTAACTATACATATGTATTAACTATATATATATATATATATATTAACTATACATATATATTAACTGTATATATAAAGTAACTATACATATATATTAACTGTATATATAAAGTAACTATACATATGTATTAACTATATATATATAAATTAACTGTATCAGCAGGTTGTCTTTATCGTGCTTGAAACAGTTTGTGTTAGATTTGTGTTTTTTTTTCACTGACGGTGCAACATAAAAAGATAAACGTTACACAAAGGATTAGAAACATTTCTCCACGTTACCACCAATTTATAAAGCACAAAGACTCGCTCATCTCACTTTACGCTGGCTGGTTCGAACAAGACTTGGCAGTAAACAAATGGTTGTCACGTATTACTGACTAGCGTGTAAAAAAGAACAATTTTTTACTTCGATGATTTCGTGATAAATAAAAGGTTTGATATATTTGTCGAAATTTAATTGGCACTTGTATAATTATATATCAAAAACCACAAATAGTTCAATACTTCTCAAAGTATTTCTAGGATATATTGTAGTGACAAGGACATTATAACTTCAAAGTTAAGTGGCAAAAAAAGTCTTCAGTTTTGTTTCTTACATCAGAATGTAAGATAGAATATACTGACATTCTATCTCATAGTCTAACGTAAAACAACTTTTCATTCACTTCTTACTAAGTAAAAGCTGTGTTCTACCTTACATTCTGACGTCTATATATGCAAATAAAATAAACTATGTGTATAGCACTGAAACAGTGAGTGTACATAGAACTGAAAATATAGTGTGTGCATGTAACAGAAACCACAGTATATATATCTAGACCAGAGAACAGGGAGTGTACATAGAACTGAAAATATAGTGTGTGCATGTAACAGAAACCACAGTATATATATCTAGACCTGAAAACAGGGAGTGTACATAGAACTGAAAATATAGTGTGTGCATGTAACAGAAACCACAGTATATATATCTAGACCTGAGAACAAGGAGTGTACATAAAACTGAAAATATAGTGTGTGCATGTAACAGAAACCACGGTATACATATCTAGACCTGAGAACAGGGAGTGTACATAGAACTGAAAATATAGTGTGTGCATGTAACAGAAACCACCGTATATATATCTAGACCTGAGAACAGGGAGTGTACATAGAACTGAAAATATAGTGTGTGCATGTAACAGAAACCACGTATACATATCTAGACCTGAGAACAGGGAGTGTACGTAGAACTGAAAATATAGTGTGTGCATGTAACAGAAACCACGGTATATATATCTGGACCTGAGAACAGGGAGTGTACGTAGAACTGAAAATATAGTGTGTGCATGTAACAGAAACCACGGTATATATATCTAGACCTGAGAACAGGGAGTGTACATAGAACTGAAAATATAGTGTGTGCATGTAACAGAAACCACGGTATATATATCTAGACCTGAAAACAGCGAGTGTACACAGAACTGAAAATATAGTGTGTGCATGTAACAGAAACCACGGTATATATATCTAGACCTGAGAACAGGGAGTGTACATAGAACTGAAAATATAGTGTGTGCATGTAACAGAAACCACGTATATATATCTAGACCTGAGAACAGGGAGTGTACATAGAACTGAAAATATAGTGTGTGCATGTAACAGAAACCACGTATATATATCTAGACCTGAGAACAGGGAG
Organism: Tachypleus tridentatus; assembly: GCF_004210375.1. Lineage (NCBI taxonomy): Eukaryota > Metazoa > Arthropoda > Merostomata > Xiphosura > Limulidae > Tachypleus > Tachypleus tridentatus. The sequence continues at coordinate 44,872,688 of NC_134827.1, read as the reverse complement.
TGTACATAGAACTGAAAATATAGTGTGTGCATGTAACAGAAACCACGGTATATATATCTAGACCTGAAAACAGGGAGTGTACACAGAACTGAAAATATAGTGTGTGCATGTAACAGAAACCATATTATATATATCTAGACCTGAAAACAGCGAGTGTACACAGAACTGAAAATATAGTGTGTGCATGTAACAGAAACCACAGTATATATATCTAGACCTGAGAACAGGGAGTGTACGTAGAACTGAAAATATAGTGTGTGCATGTACCAGAAACCACGGAATATATATCTAGACCTGAGAACAGGGAGTGTACGTAGAACTGAAAATATAGTGTGTGCATGTACCAGAAACCACGGTATATATATCTAGACCTGAGAACAGGGAGTGTACATAGAACTGAAAATATAGTGTGTGCATGTAACAGAAACCACGGTATATATATCTCGACCTGCGAACAGGGAGTGTACACAGAACTGAAACAGGGTGTGTACATAGAACAGAAAAAAGCTGTGTACATAGAACTGGAACCAAGGTGTGTACATAGAATTGGAAACAAGGTATATAAATATCTGGACTTGAGAATAGGGAGTGTACATAGAAGTGAAAACAAGATATGTACATGAAACTGGAAACAAGGTACATATATATCTAGACTTGAGAACAGGGAGTGTACATAGAACTTGAAACAAGGTATATATATCTAAACCTGAAACAGGTAGTGTACATAAAACTGAAAATAGGGAGTGTACATAGAACTGAAAACAGGGAGTTTATATAGAACCGAAAATAGGGTGTGTACATAGAACTGGAAACAGGGAGTTTACATAGAATTGGAGACAAGGTACATATATCTAGATCTGAGAACAGGGAGTGTACATAGAACTGGAGACAAGGTACATATATCTAGACGTGAGAACAGGGAGTGTGCATAGAACTATAAACAAGGTATATATATCTAGACATGAAAACAGGGTGTGTACATAGAACTGGAAACAGAGTATATATATCTAGACCTAAAAACAGGGTATGTACATAGAACTGGAAACAAGGTACATATATCTATACCTGAAACAGGTAGTTTACATAGAACTGAAAATAGAGAGTGTACATAGAACTGAAAACAGGGAGTTTATATAGAACCGAAAACAGGGTGTGTACATAGAACTGGAAAAAAAGGTATATATATCTAGACATGAGAAGACGGACTGTACATAGAACTGCAAACAAGGCATATATATCTACATCCGAGAACAGAGATGTACGTAGAACTAGAAACAATATATATATATATATATGTACATCTGAGAATAGAGATGTACATAGAACTGGAAACAAGGCATATATATCTACATCTGAGAACAGAGATGTACATAGAACTGGAAACAAGGCATATATATCTACATCTGAGAACAGAGATGTACCTAGAACTGGAAACAAGGCATATATATCTAGACCTGAGAACAGGGAGTGTACATAGAACTGAAAGCAGGGTGTTTAGAACGAACTGAAAATAGGGTGTGTACATAGAACTGGGAATAAGGTATATATATCTAGGCCTGGGAGCAGGGAATGTACATAGAACTGGGAATAAGGTATGTATATCTAGGCCTGGGAGCAGGGAATGTACATAGAACTGAAAACAGTGTGTACCTAGAAGTGTGAACATGGTTTGTACAATGAACTCGAAACAGGTATTGTATATACAACTGAAAACGGGGTGTGCGCATAAAACTAGAGAAACTATTTGCATATATATCTGAAAATAGGTTTTGTGTTCAATAATCTCTGTATAGAATTGAAATAGGGTGTGTACATGGAAATGTGTTTAGCTTAGCCTTAGTACGTAAAATGTGGTACTAGTTGTTTTATAGTTATACGTATAATGGAAACTGTACAAATAGAAACTCATAAGCTTCGAGTGTATAGAATAAAACGAAATTTTAATATATTCTTTTAAACAAAGTTTATTTTGTATTCCTTTCGAGTAAGTTTGAATAGAAGGAAATATTTTCGTGAGGTTATAGTATAGGAATTAGAAATGGTTTTGGTTTCAGTTTTTTATTGTTTACAAAAACGATTATTTGATTCAAGGTTGGAACTCTCGTGGGATGAGTGTGCTTATTTTCATCACATTCAGAGCTAATTATCTACACGACAAAACTCACTTAAATAATAAATCTATCAATCTAGTTGTTTGTATTGTCCTTTCTTATAAACGTTTCAGCTCCCTGATAGAAAATGGACAAAGTTCAGGACAAATTCGTGTTGGTTGAGACATGCAAAAAATACGGTACGTTATATAACAAGTCTCACGAGAGGAACCCGTGCGAGAAAGTTTCCACAACAACTGTAAGATATGATAGTAAGTATTCACTTCTTACTTGATTTAGCCGCTGACGTCCACGTGATAACGCGCTGTTGACAACACTCGTATTATACAAGCACGAGGCGGTGACACTTCGTTCGGACTGCCATTTGATAATCACGTTGGAAACGCATTACACTGGATAATTCATGCAACTTGAACACAGAACGGCATGAGTCGAGGTTGTTAGGTGTGTTTAATTGATGTGCACTCAGATTAGCTCCTTACATTTAATACTTCAAGATCAATCATGAATTAGTAACTACGTCTTTAACATGAGATACAAAACTGACAAAATAAAAACTTGCAGGTAATGGAAGTGAAAGTAGATCTGAACAGAACTCACTGGAGAACTCTATTTGCCTCCCGCTAGTACAGCGGCATGTCTATGGATTTACAACACTAAAATCAGGGGATCGATTCCCCTCGGTAGTCTGAGCAGATAGCCTGATGTGGCTTTGATATAAGAAAACACATACAGCGAACTGCATTTTACTAAATCAGTCAGAAGTCCTGAACCAATGCACAAAATATTCAAATTAAAATATAAGGAAAAATAATGTCCCTAAATAAAAACAACAGACTAAACACTACGTGGTGTAATTAATATAAAAAACTGAAAACATTGTAAATAAATAAGTAAGAACCTAAACACTACGTGGAATAATTAATATAACAAACTGAAAATGTTTCACGTAGATAAGTAACAGGCTAAACACTACGTGGTATAATTAATATAACAAACTGAAAATGTTTCACGTAGATAAGTAACAGGTTAAACAACACGTGATATAATTAATATAACAAAGTGAAAATGTTTCACGTAGATAAGTAACAGGCTAAACACCACGTGATATAATTAATATAACAAAGTGAAAATGTTTCACGTAGATAAGTAACAGGCTAAACACCACGTGATATAATTAATATAACAAAGTGAAAATGTTTCACGTAGATAAGTAACAGGCTAAACAACACGTGATATAATTAATATAACAAAGTGAAAATGTTTCACGTAGATAAGTAACAGGCTAAACAACACGTGATATAATTAATATAACAAACTGAAAATGTTTCACGTAGATAAGTAACAGGCTAAACACCACGTGATATAATTAATATAACAAGTTGAAAACGTTGTAAGTAGACAAGTAGCAGGCGGTACAATTGGTGTAACAAGTGTACAATAAGTAAAGCACTAAACGTAGTTAATACTAAGTGTAACAAGTGTACAATAAGTAAAGCACTAAACGTAGTTGATACTAAGTGTAACAAGTGTACAATAAGTAAAGCACTAAACGTAGTTGATACTAAGTGTAACAAGTGTACAATAAGTAAAGCACTAAACGTAGTTGATACTAAGTGTAACAAGTGTACAATAAGTAAAGCACTAAACGTAGTTGATACTAAGTGTAACAAGTGTACAATAAGTAAAGCACTAAACGTGGTTGATACTAAGTGTAACAAGTGTACAATAAGTAAAGCACTAAACGTAGTTGATACTAAGTGTAACAAGTATACAATAAGTAAAGCACTAAACGTAGTTGATACTAAGTGTAACAAGTGTACAATAAGTAAAGCACTAAACGTAGTTGATACTAAGTGTAACAAGTGTACAATAAGTAAAGCACTAAACGTAGTTGATACTAAGTTTGTGAACGGCAACTTTTGTACCGAATCTGGATCGTGAAGAAGAGATCTTTTGCCACTTTAGTTATTTCTGAATTGATGGATCGAAATATTAAAATGCTTGTTTCATTTAGAAAATGTTGTGAGTTACTTAAGTCTGTATAATACCTTTCTAGAAACATTGGCTTAGGGTGTGACTGCTGATCGAATGTTTAGTCTGAATTCAAATGTTTTGGCCGACTGATGTTCGAATTCAATGCTTTTTTTCTCTTTCATGATTCGTTCTTCAGATGACACAGGCAGTGTGTCTTAAGGGCTTGAACAGAGATGTCGATCAGGATGTCAGATCTAGATAAACGAGACACATGGCGCACGAGACTCTCTTTGTTCCAACCCTCTAAAAGCAGTACTTGGTAATTAAATTTATCTTTTAAGTAAGGTTAAGAACAGTTTGTAGGCGGCTGATCGTCCATTCTTGACAACCCATAAACTAACGTAAAGAAACAGAAGAGCCTAGAACATCTCTGAAACAAACGGTTCTGTATGGATGAGAGAATGACACGGAATACGACACACAATGTCTTTCACTCTGACAAGTGCTACGTCAATTTCGTCGCGCAACGTCAAAAGCAAAGTTAATCAAACGTCCTGTGACCCCCCTCGAGTTCCAAATTTAGTGGCAACACTAAAGATTGTCGTCAAGAAACTACTGATAATGGTTTATTTTTTTTACACAAAAATAAGTTAATTAATTAGAGGAAAATACAGCATATTTTGTTATTTGTTTGATTTGAAATTTTCATAACGAATCTCCACACGTATGTGTGTGTGTGTGTATTTATAGTGATTACTATCTAAAAATATAATATTATAGTATAATATACGATCTGAAGTACGTAATTTTACTATGATACTGTCTTATTGCTAAATCTTAATTATGAAATGTCTTTTACTGTAGGGTGTGGTTACCGGCAAAAGGAATTATAAAATTAATTTCAGTGTAAAAAATACGCACAATTTGTTAATGTTTTTCGATCGTTAATCAAATCACGCACGAATTGTAGCTCTAGAAAGAAAAAAACAATATTTAAACATTTAGATACAGCTGTGACTACTGTATCTTCAAAACTTCATTTTAGGTTTAACACAAAAACAGTTAGTTTCAAAAACGTATGTCAGGTTAAGATATTGCAATATCTTGTTTGATAAACTTGTATTCAAATGGCTGAAAACATCTGACGTAGTTTAAAATTGATTGCTCATCTTAAACTGGACATATTTTACGTATCTTCAACATTGGCTGGTCATCTTAAACTGAACATATTTTATTTTTCCTCAAGATTGGTTAGTCATCTTTATATGGGCAGTTCTTTCTCTTAGTGTCTTTCACCTTAAAATGAGCACAACTACAGTTTTAGCAAACATATCTCACATGACACGACCTGTTTAAGAGCGACCATATTAGGAAATATTTCTCGTTATTGGATTTTCACAAAAGTTGAAACTCTAAAGATGAAGGTCATGGTACACTCTAGTTTACTTGTAGTTTTCAATAACACCATTTTTTTTTTTTTTCATGGAGCACAGAATATATTTTAAGCAAGTCCGTGAGAAGACCCTCAGGGTATTGGTCCACATTCTACCAAGGCTAATCACGTTACGAATTTACTTGTAGAGTAAATCAATTTTTAAGTAAGACTGCGAAACGAAAAAAGAATCCTCTTGCCGATCCAGAACCCTGGAGAATAATCATCGTTGGAAGTGGAAGAAACACCAATATGTTAAGGTGGACACCGGGGACAGCTATAAGAGTGGCTGTTATTTACGATGACAAGTAATTTATGTTATCTCTTCTAACAAGGTTGTCCTTAAAGAACGAGCTTACAGCACGACATAAGACATTGTTGGATCCTGGACAATTTCCTCTTACCCAAGGTAAAACTGTCGACCGTTACTTTGTTTCTCCTGAGCCCTGTTATTGAAAACTAAATATTAAAATATAAGTATCCATACTAAAGACGGTTTACAGTGACTGTCACTTTGTTAAGGAACTATTAGATGTTCTGCTAAAACGATGTTTTTATGAATACTCTTTTTAGAATTAAATTGCATGTAACAAACAAGTACTTTGAAAATTAAAACTGATAATTTAATTGTTTGTTTTGGATATTGGCGCAAAGCTACACAAGTTCAACACGCGTGAGCCGTCCTATATTTAGAACTGCTAAATTAAGGGGAAGGCGTTAACTAAAACTAACAGAATCTTACCTTCACTTTTATCACACACTCGCGGTTCCAAATTGCAAAGTGTGAATTTGCAGCAACGAGACCCGAACCCTAAACCTTCGGATTCTCTATACTGTAATCACTACGTCTCCAACGTTTCATGTGTAATTACGGTACGCTTCCAATTTTTATTAAAAGCAGCATTACTTGGTAAGTACGTTATGTTCTCAAAAGGTACAGACTTACAATGTTCTGTGGTAAGTACGTTATGTTCTCAAGAGGTACAGACTTACAATGTTCTCTGGTAAGTACGTTATGTTCTTCAGAGGTACAGACTTACAATGTTCTGAAATTTAAACAGTCTCGTAACTTTTAAACAACAGGCGAAAGATTTACTGTATGAAACCAGGAACAATGTTAGTTAGTTTGTGCAACAAGGATCAATGTTAGTTAGTCTATCAAACAAGGATCAATGTTAGTCTATCAAACCAGGATCAATGTTAGTCTGTGAAACAAGGATCAATGTTAGTTAGTCTATGAAACAAGGATCAATGTTAGTTAGTCCATGAAACAAGGATCAATGTTAGTTAGTCTGTGAAACAAGGATCAATATTAGTTAGTCTGTGAAACAAGGATCAATGTTAGTTAGTCTATCAAAAAAGGATCAATGTCAGTTAGTCCATGAAACAAGGATCAATGTTAGTTAGTCTGTGAAACAAGGATCAATGTTAGTTAGTCTGTGAAACAAGGATCAATGTCAGTTAGCCTATGAAACAAGGATCAATGTTAGTTAGTCTGTGAAACAAGGGTCAATGTTAGTTAGTCTATGAAACAAGGATCAATGTTAGTGTGTCAAAGAAGGATCAATGTTAGTTAGTCTGTGAAACAAGGATCAATGTTAGTTATTTTGTGAAACAAGGATCAATGTTAGTTAGTCTATGAAACAAGGATCAATATTAGTTAGTCCATGAAACAAGGATCAATGTTAGTTTTTCTGTGAAACAAGGATCAATGTTAGTTAGTCTGTGAAAAAAGGATCAATGTTAGTTAGTCCATGAAACAAGGATCAATGTTAGTTAGTCTATGAAACAAGGATCAATGTTAGTTAGTCAATGAAACAAGGATCAATGTTAGTTAGTCAATGAAACAAGGATCAATGTTAGTTAGTCAATGAAACAAGGATCAATGCTAGTCAGTCAATGAAACAAGGATCAATGCTAGTCAGTCAATGAAACAAGGATCAATGTTAGTTAGTCTGTAAAACAAGGATAAATGTTAGTCTATGAAATAAGGATCAATGTTAGTTAGCCTGTGAAACAAGGATCAATGTTAATTGGTGTATGAAACAAGGATCAATGTTAGTCTATGAAACAACGATCAATGTTAGTCTGTTAAACAAGGATCATTGTTAGTTAGTCTGTGAAACAAGGACAATGTTAGTCTGTGAAACAAGGATCAATGTTAGTTAGTCTGTGAAACAAGGATCAATGTTAGTTAGTCTATGAAACAAGGATCAATGTTAGTTAGTCTATAAAACAAGGATCACTCTTAGTCTATGAAACAAGGATCAATGTTAGTTAGTCTGTGAAACAAGGATCAATGTTAGTTAGTCTATGAAACAAGGATCAATGTCAGTTAGTCTATGAAACAAGGATCAATGTTACTTCGTCTATAAAACAATTATCAATGTTAGTTAGTCTGTGAAACAAGGATCAGTGTTAGTCTGTGAAACAAGGATCAATGTTAGTTAGTCTGTGAAACAATGATGAATGTTAGTTAGTCTGTGAAACAAGGATCAATGTTAGTTAGTCTATGAAACAAGGATGAATGTTAGTCTGTGAAACAAGGATCAATGTTAGTTACTCTATGATACTAGGATCAATGTTAGTTCGTCTACGAAACAAGGATCAATGTTAGTCTGTGAAACAAGGATCAATGTTAGTTAGTCTATGAAACAAGGATCAATGTTAGTCTATGAAACAAGGATCAATGTTAGTTCGTCTATGAAACGGGGTCAATATTAGTTAGACTGTGAAACAAGGATCAATGTTAGTTAGTCTGTGAAACAAGGATCAATGTTAGTTAGTCTATAAAACAAGGATCAATGTTAGTTAGTCTATGAAACAAGGATCAATGTTAGTTAGTCTGTGAAACAAGGATCAGTGTTAGTCTCTAAAACAAGGATCAATATTAGTTAGTCTATGAAACAAGGATCAATGTTAGTTAGTCTGTGAAACAAGGATCAATGTTAGTTAGTCTGTGAAACAAGGATCAATGTTAGTTAGTCTATGAAACAAGAATCTATGTTAGTCTGAGAAACAAGGATCAATGTTAGTCTGTGAAACAAGGATCAATGTTAGTTAGTCTGTAAAACAAGGATCAATGTTAGTTAGTCTATGAAACAAGGATCAATGTTAGTTAGTCTATGAAACAAGGATCAATGTTAGTTAGTCTATGAAACAAGGATCAATGTTAGTTAGTCTGTGAAACAAGGATCAATGTTAGTCTATGAAACAAGGATCAATGTTAGTCTGTGAAACAAGGATCAATGTTAGTTAGTCTGTGAAACAAGGATCAATGTTAGTCTGTGAAACAAGGATCAATGTTAGTTAGTCTGTGAAACAAGGATCAATGTTAGTTAGTCTATGAAACAAGGATCAATGTTAGTTAGTCTATGAAACAAGGATCAATGTTAGTCTATGAAACAAGGATCAATGTTAGTTAGTCTGTGAAACAAGGATCAATGTTAGTTAGTCTATGAAACAAGGATCAATGTTAGTTAGTCTATGAAACAAGGATCAATGTTAGTTAGTCTATGAAACAAGGATCAATGTTAGTTAGTCTGTGAAACAAGGATCAATGTTAGTCTGTGAAACAAGGATCAATGTTAGTTAGTCTGTGAAACAAGGATCAATGTTAGTTAGTCTATGAAACAAGGATCAATGTTAGTTAGTCTGTGAAACAAGGATCAATGTTAGTTAGTCTATGAAACAAGGTCAATATTAGTTAGACTGTGAAACAAGGATCAATGTTAGTTAGTCTGTGAAACAAGGATCAATGTTAGTTAGTCTATGAAACAAGGATCAATGTTAGTTAGTCTATGAAACAAGGATCAATGTTAGTCTATGAAACAAGGATCAATGTTAGTTAGTCTGTGAAACAAGGATCAATGTTAGTTAGTCTGTGAAACAAGGATCAATGTTAGTTAGTCTATGAAACAAGGATCAATGTCAGTTAGTCTATGAAACAAGGATCAATGTTACTTCGTCTATAAAACAATTATCAATGTTAGTTAGTCTGTGAAACAAGGATCAGTGTTAGTCTGTGAAACAAGGATCAATGTTAGTTAGTCTGTGAAACAATGATGAATGTTAGTTAGTCTGTGAAACAAGGATCAATGTTAGTTAGTCTATGAAACAAGGATCAATGTTAGTCTGTGAAACAAGGATCAATGTTAGTTAGTCTATGAAACAAGGATCAATGTTAGTTAGTCTATGAAACAAGGATCAATGTTAGTTAGTCTATGAAACAAGGATCAATGTAGTTAGTCTGTGAAACAAGGATCAATGTTAGTTAGTCTGTGAAACAAGGATCAATGTTAGTTAGTCTATGAAACAAGGATCAATGTTAGTTAGTCTATGAAACAAGGATCAATGTTAGTTAGTCTGTGAAACAAGGATCAATGTTAGTTAGTCTGTGAAACAAGGATCAATGTTAGTTAGTCTATGAAACAAGGATCAATGTTAGTCTGAGAAACAAGGATCAATGTTAGTCTGTGAAACAAGGATTAATGTTAGTTAGTCTGTGAAACAAGGATCAATGTTAGTTAGTCTATGAAACAAGGATCAATGTTAGTTAGTCTATGAAACAAGGATCAATGTTAGTTAGTCTATGAAACAAGGATCAATGTTAGTTAGTCTGTGAAACAAGGATCAATGTTAGTTAGTCTATGAAACAAGGATCAATGTTAGTTAGTCTGTGAAACAAGGATCAATGTTAGTTAGTCTGTGAAACAAGGATCAATGTTAGTCTATGAAACAAGGATCAATGTTAGTTAGTCTATGAAACAAGGATCAATGTTAGTTAGTCTGTGAAACAAGGATCAATGTTAGTTAGTCTGTGAAACAAGGATCAATGTTAGTCTGTGAAACAAGGATCAATGTTTCAGTCTGTGAAACAAGGATCAATGTTAGTTAGTCTATGAAACAAGGATCAATGTTAGTTAGTCTATGAAACAAGGATCAATGTTAGTTAGTCTATGAAACAAGGATCAATGTCAGTTATTCTATGAAACAAGGATCAATGTTAGTTAGTCTATGAAACAAGGATCAATGTTAGTTAGTCTGTGAAACAAGGATCAATGTTAGTTAGTCTGTGAAACAAGGATCAATGTTAGTCTGTGAAACAAGGATCAATGTTAGTTAGTCTAAAACAAGGATCAATGTTAGTTAGTCTGTGAAACAAGGATCAATGTTAGTTAGACGGTGAAACAAGGATCAATGTTAGTTGGTCTGTGAAACAAGGATCAGTGTTAGTCTATGAAACAAGGATCAATGTTAGTTAGTCTGTAAAACAAGGATCAATGTCAGTTAGTCTATGAAACAAGGATCTTTGTTAGTCTATGAAACAAGGATCAATGTGTCTGTGAAATAAGGATCAGTGTTAGTTAGTCTATGAAAGATGGATCAATGTTAGATTGTCTGTGAAACAATGATCAATGTTAGTTAGTCTATGAAACAAAGATCAATGTTATTAACTCTGTGAAACAAGGATGAATGTTAGTTAGTCTGTGAAACAAGGATCAATGTCAGTTAGTCTATGAAACAAGGATCAATGTTAGTTAGTCTATGAAGCAAGGATCAATGTTAATTTGTGAAACAAGGATCAATGTTAGTTAGTCTGTGAAACAAAAATCAATTTTAGTTAGTCTGTGAAACAAGGATCAATGTTAGTTAGTCTATGAAACAAGGATCAATGTTAGTTAGTGTGTGAAACAACGATCAATGTTACTCTATGAAACAAGAATCAATATTAGTTAATCTGTGAAAGAAGAATTAATGTTAGTCTATCAAACAAGGATCAATGCCAGTTAGTCTATGAAACAAGGATCAATGTTAGTTAGTCTATGAAACAAGGATCAATGTTAGTTAGTCTGTGAAACAAGGATCAATGTTAGTTAGTCTGTGAAACAAGGATCAATGTTAGTTAGTCTATGAAACAAGGATCAATGTTAGTCTGTGAAACAAGGATCAATGTTAGTTACTCTATGAAACAAGGATCAATGTTAGTTCGTCTACGAAACAAGGATCAATGTTAGTCTGTGAAACAAGGATCAATGTTAGTTAGTCTATGAAACAAGGTCAATATTAGTTAGACTGTGAAACAAGGATCAATGTTAGTTAGTCTGTGAAACAAGGATCAATGTTAGTTAGTCTATGAAACAAGGATCAATGTTAGTTAGTCTATGAAACAAGGATCAATGTTAGTTAGTCTGTGAAACAAGGATCAATGTTAGTTAGTCTGTGAAACAAGGATCAATGTTAGTTAGTCTGTGAAACAAGGATCAATGTTAGTTAGTCTGTGAAACAAGGATCAATGTTAGTTAGTCTGTGAAACAAGGACAATGTTAGTCTGTGAAACAAGGATCAATGTTAGTTAGTCTGTGAAACAAGGATCAATGTTAGTTAGTCTATGAAACAAGGATCAATGTTAGTTAGTCTATAAAACAAGGATCACTGTTAGTTAGTCTATGAAACAAGGATCAATGTTAGTCTGTGAAACAAGGATCAATGTTAGTTAGTCTATGAAACAAGGATCAATGTTAGTCTATGAAACAAGGATCAATGTTAGTTAGTCTATGAAACAAGGATCAATGTTAGTTAGTCTATGAAACAAGGATCAATGTTAGTTAGTCTGTGAAACAAGGATCAGTGTTAGTCTCTAAAACAAGGATCAATATTAGTTAGTCTATGAAACAAGGATCAATTTTAGTTAGTCTGTAAAACAAGAATCAATGTTAGTTAGTCTGTGAAACAAGGATCAATGTTAGTTAGTCTGTGAAACAATGATGAATGTTAGTTAGTCTGTGAAACAAGGATCAATGTTAGTTAGTCTATGAAACAAGGATGAATGTTAGTCTGTGAAACAAGGATCAATGTTAGTTACTCTATGATACTAGGATCAATGTTAGTTCGTCTACGAAACAAGGATCAATGTTAGTCTGTGAAACAAGGATCAATGTTAGTTAGTCTATGAAACAAGGATCAATGTTAGTCTATGAAACAAGGATCAATGTTAGTTAGTCTATGAAACAAGGATCAATATTAGTTAGTCTGTGAAACAAGGATCAATGTTAGTTAGTCTATGAAACAAGGATCAATGTTAGTTAGTCTGTGAAACAAGGATCAATGTTAGTTAGTCTATGAAACAAGGATCAATGTTAGTTAGTCTGTGAAACAAGGATCAATGTTAGTTAGTCTGTGAAACAAGGACAATGTTAGTCTGTGAAACAAGGATCAATGTTAGTTAGTCTGTGAAACAAGGATCAATGTTAGTTAGTCTATGAAACAAGGATCAATGTTAGTTAGTCTATGAAACAAGGATCAATGTTAGTTAGTCTGTGAAACAAGGATCAATGTTAGTTAGTGTATGAAAGAAGGATGAATGTTAGTCTGTGAAACAAGGATCAATGTTAGTTAGTCTATGAAACAAGGATCAATGTTAGTTCGTCTACGAAACAAGGATCAATATTAGTCTGTGAAACAAGGATCAATGTTAGTCTGTGAAATAAGGATTAATGTCAGTAAGTCTGTGAAACAAGGATCAATGTTAGTTAGTCTATGAAACAAGGATCAATGTTAGATTGTCTGTGAAACAATGATCAATGGTAGTTAGTCTATGAAACAAGGATCAATGTTCGTTAATATGTGAAACAAGGATCAATGTTAGTTAGTCTATGAAACAAAGATCAATGTTATTAACTCTGTGAAACAAGGATCAATGTTAGTGAGTCTGTGAAACAAGGATCAATGTTAGTTAGTCTATGAAACAAGGATCAATGTTAGTTCGTCTATGAAACAAGGATCAATGTTAGTTCGTCTATGAAACAAGGATCAATGTTAGTTAGTCTTTGAAACAAGGATCAACGTTAGTTAGTCTGTGAAACAAGGATCAATGTTAGTTATTCTGTGAAACAAGGACAATGTTAGTCTGTGAAACAAGGATCAATGTTAGTTAGTCTGTGAAACAAGGATCAATGTTAGTTAGTCTATGAAACAAGGATCAATGTTAGTCTGTGAAACAAGGATCAATGTTAGTTAGTCTGTGAAACAAGGATCAATGTTAGTTAGTCTATGAAACAAGGATCAATGTTAGTTAGTCTGTGAAACAAGGATCAATGTTAGTTAGTCTATGAAACAAGGATCAATGTTAGTTAGTCTGTGAAACAAGGATCAATGTTAGTTAGTCTATGAAACAAGGATCAATGTTAGTTAGTCTGTGAAACAAGGATCAATGTTAGTTAGTCTGTGAAACAAGGATCAATGTTAGTTAGTCTATGAAACAAGGATCAATGTTAGTTAGTCTATGAAACAAGGATCAATGTTAGTTAGTCTATGAAACAAGGATCAATGTTAGTTAGTCTATGAAACAAGGATCAATGTTAGTCTGTGAAACAAGGATCAATGTTAGTTAGTCTATGAAACAAGGATCAATGTTAGTTCGTCTATGAAACAAGGTCAATATTAGTTAGACTGTGAAACAAGGATCAATGTTAGTTAGTCTGTGAAACAAGGATCAGTGTTAGTCTCTAAAACAAGGATCAATATTAGTTAGTCTATGAAACAAGGATCAATGTTAGTTAGTCTGTGAAACAAGGATCAATGTTAGTTAGTCTATGAAACAAGGATCAATGTTAGTTAGTCTGTGAAACAAGGATCAATGTTAGTCTGTGAAACAAGGATCAATGTTAGTTAGTCTGTGAAACAATGATCAATGTTAGTTAAACAAGGATCAATGTCTGTGAAACAAGGATCAATGTTAGTTAGTCTATGAAACAAGGATCAATGTTAGTTAGTCTATGAAACAAGGATCAATGTTAGTTAGTCTATGAAACAAGGATCAATGTTAGTTAGTCTATGAAACAAGGATCAATGTTAGTTAGTCTGTGAAACAAGGATCAATGTTAGTCTGTGAAACAAGGATCAATGTTAGTCTGTGAAACAAGGAGTCTTAGTGAAACAAGGATCAATGGTAGTTAGTCTATGAAACAAGGATCAATGTTAGTTAGTCTGTGAAACAAGGATCAATGTTAGTTAGTCTGTGAAACAAGGATCAATGTTAGTTAGTCTATGAAACAAGGATCAATGTTAGTTAGTCTATGAAACAAGGATCAATGTTAGTTAGTCTGTGAAACAAGGATCAATGTTAGTTAGTCTGTGAAACAAGGATCAATGTTAGTTAGTCTATGAAACAAGGATCAATGTTAGTTAGTCTATGAAACAAGGATCAATGTTAGTTAGTCTATGAAACAAGGATCAATGTTAGTTAGTCTGTGAAACAAGGATCAGTGTTAGTTAGAAACAAGGATCAATGTTAGTTAGTCTATAAAACAAGGATCAATCTTAGTTAGTCTATGAAACAAGGATCAATGTTAGTTAGTCTATGAAACAAGGATCAATGTTAGTCTGTGAAACAAGGATCAATGTTAGTTAGTCTATGAAACAAGGATCAATGTTAGTTCGTCTATGAAACAAGGATCAATGTTAGTTAGTCTGTGAAACAAGGATCAATGTTAGTTAGTCTGTGAAACAAGGATCAATGTTAGTCTCTGAAACAAGGATCAATGTTAGTTAGTCTATGAAACAAGGATCAATGTTAGTTAGTCTGTGAAACAAGGATCAATGTTAGTTAGTCTGTGAAACAAGGATCAATGTTAGTTAGTCTGTGAAACAAGGATCAATGTTAGTTAGTCTGTGAAACAAGGATCAATGTTAGTTAGTCTATGAAACAAGGATCAATGTTAGTTAGTCTATGAAACAAGGATCAATGTTAGTTAGTCTATGAAACAAGGATCAATGTTAGTCTGTGAAACAAGGATCAATGTTAGTTAGTCTATGAAACAAGGATCAATGTTAGTTCGTCTATGAAACGGGGTCAATATTAGTTAGACTGTGAAACAAGGATCAATGTTAGTTAGTCTGTGAAACAAGGATCAGTGTTAGTCTCTAAAACAAGGATCAATATTAGTTAGTCTATAACACAAGAATCTATGTTAGTCTGTGAAACAAGGATCAATGTTAGTTAGTCTGTGAAACAAGGATCAATGTTAGTTAGTCTATAAAACAAGGATCAATTTTAGTTAGTCTGTGAAACAAGGATCAATGTTAGTTAGTCTATGAAACAAGGATCAATGTTAGTTAGTCTGTGAAACAAGGATCAATGTTAGTTAGTCTGTGAAACAAGGACAATGTTAGTCTGTGAAACAAGGATCAATGTTAGTTAGTCTGTGAAACAAGGATCAATGTTAGTTAGTCTATGAAACAAGGATCAATGTTAGTTAGTCTATGAAACAAGGATCAATGTTAGTTAGTCTGTGAAACAAGGATCAATGTTAGTTAGTCTATGAAACAAGGATGAATGTTAGTCTGTGAAACAAGGATCAATGTTAGTTACTCTATGATACTAGGATCAATGTTAGTTCGTCTACGAAACAAGGATCAATATTAGTCTGTGAAACAAGGATCAATGTTAGTCTGTGAAACAAGGATCAATGTTAGTTAGTCTGTGAAACAAGGATCAATGTTAGTTCGTCTATGAAACAAGGATCAATGTTAGTTGTCTGTGAAACAAGGATCAATGTTAGTTAGTCTATGAAACAAGGATCAATGTTAGTTAGTCTGTGAAACAAGGATCAATGTTAGTTAGTCTATGAAACAAAGATCAATGTTATTAACTCTGTGAAACAAGGATCAATGTTAGTGAGTCTGTGAAACAAGGATCAATGTTAGTTAGTCTATGAAACAAGGATCAATGTTAGTTAGTCTATGAAACAAGGATCAATGTTAGTTAGTCTATGAAACAAGGATCAATGTTAGTTAGTCTATGAAACAAGGATCAATGTTAGTTAGTCTGTGAAACAAGGATCAATGTTAGTTAGTCTATGAAACAAGGATCAATGTTAGTTAGTCTGTGAAACAAGGATCAATGTTAGTCTGTGAACAAGGATCAATGTTAGTTAGTCTGTGAAACAAGGATCAATGTTAGTTAGTCTGTGAAACAAGGATCAATGTTAGTTAGTCTGTGAAACAAGGATCAATGTTAGTTAGTCTATGAAACAAGGATCAATGTTAGTTAGTCTGTGAAACAAGGATCAATGTTAGTTAGTCTATGAAACAAGGATCAATGTTAGTTAGTCTATGAAACAAGGATCAATGTTAGTTAGTCTGTGAAACAAGGATCAATGTTAGTTAGTCTATGAAACAAGGATCAATGTTAGTTAGTCTATGAAACAAGGATCAATGTTAGTGTTAGTCTGTGAAACAAGGATCAATGTTAGTTAGTCTGTGAAACAAGGATCAATGTTAGTTAGTCTATGAAACAAGGATCAATGTTAGTTAGTCTATGAAACAAGGATCAATGTTAGTTAGTCTGTGAAACAAGGATCAATGTTAGTTAGTCTGTGAAACAAGGATCAATGTTAGTCTGTGAAACAAGGATCAATGTTAGTTAGTCTGTGAAACAAGGATCAATGTTAGTTAGTCTATGAAACAAGGATCAATGTTAGTTAGTCTATGAAACAAGGATCAATGTTAGTTAGTCTAAACAAGGATCAATGAAACAAGGATCAATGTTAGTTAGTCTGTGAAACAAGGATCAATGTTAGTTAGTCTGTGAAACAAGGATCAATGTTAGTTAGTCTGTGAAACAAGGATCAATGTTAGTTAGTCTATGAAACAAGGATCAATGTTAGTTAGTCTATGAAACAAGGATCAATGTTAGTTAGTCTATGAAACAAGGATCAATGTTAGTTAGTCTGTGAAACAAGGATCAATGTTAGTTAGTCTGTGAAACAAGGATCAATGTTAGTTAGTCTGTGAAACAATGATGAATGTTAGTTAGTCTGTGAAACAAGGATCAATGTTAGTCTATGTCTTAGTGAAACAAGGATCAATGTTAGTTAGTCTATGAAACAAGGATCAATGTTAGTTAGTCTGTGAAACAAGGATCAATGTTAGTTAGTCTGTGAAACAAGGATCAATGTTAGTTAGTCTATGAAACAAGGATCAATGTTAGTTAGTCTATGAAACAAGGATCAATGTTAGTTAGTCTGTGAAACAAGGATCAATGTTAGTTAGTCTATGAAACAAGGATCAATGTTAGTCTGTGAAACAAGGATCAATGTTAGTTAGTCTATGAAACAAGGATCAATGTTAGTCTGTGAAACAAGGATCAATGTTAAAAACAAGGATCAATGTTAGTTAGTCTATGAAACAAGGATCAATGTTAGTTAGTCTATGAAACAAGGATCAATGTTAGTTAGTCTATGAAACAAGGATCAATGTTAGTTAGTCTATGAAACAAGGATCAATGTTAGTTAGTCTATGAAACAAGGATCAATGTTAGTTAGTCTGTGAAACAAGGATCAATGTTAGTTAGTCTGTGAAACAAGGATCAATGTTAGTTAGTCTGTGAAACAAGGATCAATGTTAGTTAGTCTGTGAAACAAGGATCAATGTTAGTTAGTCTGTGAAACAAGGATCAATGTTAGTTAGTCTGTGAAACAAGGATCAATGTTAGTTAGTCTATGAAACAAGGATCAATGTTAGTTAGTCTGTGAAACAAGGATCAATGTTAGTTAGTCAAGGATCAATGAAAACAAGGATCAATGTTAGTTAGTCTATGAAACAAGGATCAATGTTAGTTAGTCTATGAAACAAGGATCAATGTTAGTTAGTCTGTGAAACAAGGATCAATGTTAGTTAGTCTATGAAACAAGGATCAATGTTAGTTAGTCTATGAAACAAGGATCAATGTTAGTTAGTCTGTGAAACAAGGATCAATGTTAGTTAGTCTGTGAAACAAGGATCAATGTTAGTTAGTCTGTGAAACAAGGATCAATGTTAGTTAGTCTGTGAAACAAGGATCAATGTTAGTTAGTCTATGAAACAAGGATCAATGTTTAGTCTGTGAAACAAGGATCAATGTTAGTTAGAAACAAGGATCTGTTAAAACAAGGATCAATGTTAGTTAGTCTATGAAACAAGGATCAATGTTAGTCTGTGAAACAAGGATCAATGTTAGTTAGTCTATGAAACAAGGATCAATGTTAGTTAGTCTATGAAACAAGGATCAATGTTAGTTAGTCTAATGAAACAAGGATCAATGTTAGTTAGTCTATGAAACAAGGATCAATGTTAGTTAGTCTGTGAAACAAGGATCAATGTTAGTTAGTCTGTGAAACAAGGATCAATGTTAGTTAGTCTATGAAACAAGGATCAATGTTAGTTAGTCTATGAAACAAGGATCAATGTTAGTTAGTCTATGAAACAAGGATCAATGTTAGTTAGTCTGTGAAACAAGGATCAATGTTAGTTAGTCTGTGAAACAAGGATCAATGTTAGTTAGTCTATGAAACAAGGATCAATGTTAGTTAGTCTATGAAACAAGGATCAATGTTAGTTAGTCTATGAAACAAGGATCAATGTTAGTTAGTCTGTGAAACAAGGATCAATGTTAGTTAGTCTATGAAACAAGGATCAATGTTAGTTAGTCTGTGAAACAAGGATCAATGTTAGTTAGTCTGTGAAACAAGGATCAATGTTAGTTAGTCAAGGATCATGAAACAAGGATCAATGTTAGTTAGTCTGTGAAACAAGGATCAATGTTAGTTAGTCTATGAAACAAGGATCAATGTTAGTTAGTCTATGAAACAAGGATCAATGTTAGTTAGTCTATGAAACAAGGATCAATGTTAGTTAGTCTATGAAACAAGGATCAATGTTAGTTAGTCTATGAAACAAGGATCAATGTTAGTTAGTCTGTGAAACAAGGATCAATGTTAGTTAGTCTATGAAACAAGGATCAATGTTAGTTAGTCTATGAAACAAGGATCAATGTTAGTTAGTCTATGAAACAAGGATCAATGTTAGTTAGTCTATGAAACAAGGATCAATGTTAGTCTGTGAAACAAGGATCAATGTTAGTTAGTCTATGAAACAAGGATCAATGTTAGTTAGTCTGTGAAACAAGGATCAATGTTAGTCTATGAAACAAGGATCAATGTTAGTCTGTGAAACAAGGATCAATGTTAGTTAGTCTATGAAACAAGGATCAATGTTAGTTAGTCTATGAAACAAGGATCAATGTTAGTTAGTCTATGAAACAAGGATCAATGTTAGTTAGTCTATGAAACAAGGATCAATGTTAGTTCTATGAAACAAGGATCAATGTTAGTTAGTCTATGAAACAAGGATCAATGTTAGTTAGTCTATGAAACAAGGATCAATGTTAGTTAGTCTGTGAAACAAGGATCAATGTTAGTTAGTCTGTGAAACAAGGATCAATGTTAGTTAGTCTATGAAACAAGGATCAATGTCAGTTAGTCTATGAAACAAGGATCAATGTTAGTTAGTCTGAAACAAGGATCAATGTTAGTTAGTCTATGAAACAAGGATCAATGTTAGTTAGTCTATGAAACAAGGATCAATGTTAGTTAGTCTGTGAAACAAGGATCAATGTTAGTTAGTCTATGAAACAAGGATCAATGTTAGTTAGTCTATGAGTCTGAAACAAGGATCAATGTTAGTTAGTCTATGAAACAAGGATCAATGTTAGTTAGTCTATGAAACAAGGATCAATGTTAGTTAGTCTGTGAAACAAGGATCAATGTTAGTTAGTCTATGAAACAAGGATCAATGTTAGTTAGTCTGTGAAACAAGGATCAATGTTAGTTAGTCTATGAAACAAGGATCAATGTTAGTTAGTCTGTGAAACAAGGATCAATGTTAGTTAGTCTGTGAAACAAGGATCAATGTTAGTTAGTCTGTGAAACAAGGATCAATGTTAGTTAGTCTGTGAAACAAGGATCAATGTTAGTTAGTCTGTGAAACAAGGATCAATGTTAGTTAGTCTGTGAAACAAGGATCAATGTTAGTTAGTCTGTGAAACAAGGATCAATGTTAGTTAGTCTATGAAACAAGGATCAATGTTAGTTAGTCTGTGAAACAAGGATCAATGTTAGTTAGTCTATGAAACAAGGATCAATGTTAGTTAGTCTATGAAACAAGGATCAATGTTAGTTAGTCTATGAAACAAGGATCAATGTTAGTTAGTCTGTGAAACAAGGATCAATGTTAGTTAGTCTATGAAACAAGGATCAATGTTAGTTAGTCTGTGAAACAAGGATCAATGTTAGTTAGTCTATGAAACAAGGATCAATGTTAGTTAGTCTATGAAACAAGGATCAATGTTAGTTAGTCTGTGAAACAAGGATCAATGTTAGTTAGTCTATGAAACAAGGATCAATGTTAGTTAGTCTATGAAACAAGGATCAATGTTAGTTAGTCTATGAAACAAGGATCAATGTTAGTTAGTCTGTGAAACAAGGATCAATGTTAGTTAGTCTATGAAACAAGGATCAATGTTAGTTAGTCTATGAAACAAGGATCAATGTTAGTTAGTCTGTGAAACAAGGATCAATGTTAGTTAGTCTATGAAACAAGGATCAATGTTAGTTAGTCTATGAAACAAGGATCAATGTTAGTTAGTCTATGAAACAAGGATCAATGTTAGTTAGTCTGTGAAACAAGGATCAATGTTAGTTAGTCTATGAAACAAGGATCAATGTTAGTCTGTGAAACAAGGATCAATGTTAGTTAGTCTATGAAACAAGGATCAATGTTAGTTCGTCTATGAAACAAGGATCAATGTTAGTTAGTCTGTGAAACAAGGATCAATGTTAGTTAGTCTGTGAAACAAGGATCAATGTTAGTTAGTCTATGAAACAAGGATCAATGTTAGTTAGTCTATGAAACAAGGATCAATGTTAGTTAGTCTATGAAACAAGGATCAATGTTAGTTAGTCTGTGAAACAAGGATCAATGTTAGTTAGTCTATGAAACAAGGATCAATGTTAGTTAGTCTGTGAAACAAGGATCAATGTTAGTTAGTCTGTGAAACAAGGATCAATGTTAGTTAGTCTATGAAACAAGGATCAATGTCATTTAGTCTATGAAACAAGGATCAACGTTAGTCTGTGAAACAAGGATCAATGTTAGTCTGTGAAACAAGGATCAATGTCAGTTAGTCTATGAAACAAGGATCAATGTTAGTTAGTCTATGAAACAAGGATCAATGTTAGTTAGTCTGTGAAACAAGGATCAATGTTAGTTAGTCTGTGAAACAAGGATCAACGTTAGTTAGTCTGTGAAACAAGGATCAATGTTAGTTAGTCTATGAAACAAGGATCAATGTTAGTTAGTCTATGAAACAAGGATCAATGTTAGTTAGTCTGTGAAACAAGGATCAATGTTAGTTAGTCTGTGAAACAAGGATCAATGTTAGTTAGTCTATCAATGTTAAGTCTGTGAAACAAGGATCAATGTTAGTTAGTCTGTGAAACAAGGATCAATGTTAGTTAGTCTGTGAAACAAGGATCAATGTTAGTTAGTCTGTGAAACAAGGATCAATGTTAGTTAAACAAGGATCAATGTTAGTGAAAACAAGGATCAATGTTAGTTAGTCTATTAAACAAGGATCAATTTTAGTTAGTCTATGAAACAAGGATCAATGTTAGTTAGTCTATGAAACAAGGATCAATGTTAGTTAGTCTATGAAACAAGGATCAATGTTAGTTAGTCTATGAAACAAGGATCAATTTTAGTCTGTGAAACAAAGATCAATGTTAGTTAGTCTATGAAACAAGGATCAATGTTAGTTAGTCTGTGAAACAAGGATCAATGTTAGTTAGTCTATGAAACAAGGATCAATGTTAGTTAGTCTGTGAAACAAGGATCAATGTTAGTTAGTCTATGAAACAAGGATCAATGTTAGTTAGTCTGTGAAACAAGGATCAATGTTAGTTAGTCTGTGAAACAAGGATCAACGTTAGTTAGTCTGTGAAACAAGGATCAATGTTAGTTAGTCTGTGAAACAAGGATCAATGTTAGTTAGTCTGTGAAACAAGGATCAATGTTAGTTAGTCTGTGAAACAAGGATCAATGTTAGTTAGTCTGTGAAACAAGGATCAATGTTAGTTAGTCTATGAAACAAGGATCAATGTTAGTCTGTGAAACAAGGATCAATGTTAGTTAGTCTGTGAAACAAGGATCAATGTTAGTTAGTCTATGAAACAAGGATCAATGTTAGTTAGTCTGTGAAACAAGGATCAATGTTAGTTAGTCTATGAAACAAGGATCAATGTTAGTTAGTCTATGAAACAAGGATCAATGTTAGTTAGTCTATGAAACAAGGATCAATGTTAGTTAGTCTGTGAAACAAGGATCAATGTTAGTTAGTCTGTGAAACAAGGATCAATGTTAGTTAGTCTATGAAACAAGGATCAATGTTAGTTAGTCTGTGAAACAAGGATCAATGTTAGTTAGTCTATGAAACAAGGATCAATGTTAGTTAGTCTATGAAACAAGGATCAATGTTAGTTAGTCTGTGAAACAAGGATCAATGTTAGTTAGTCTGTGAAACAAGGATCAATGTTAGTTAGTCTGTTAGTTAGTCTATGAAACAAGGATCAATGTTAGTTAGTCTATGAAACAAGGATCAATGTTAGTTAGTCTATGAAACAAGGATCAATGTTAGTTAGTCTATGAAACAAGGATCAATGTTAGTTAGTCTATGAAACAAGGATCAATGTTAGTTAGTCTGTGAAACAAGGATCAATGTTAGTTAGTCTATGAAACAAGGATCAATGTTAGTTAGTCTATGAAACAAGGATCAATGTTAGTTAGTCTATGAAACAAGGATCAATGTTAGTTAGTCTGTGAAACAAGGATCAATGTTAGTTAGTCTGTGAAACAAGGATCAATGTTAGTTAGTCTATGAAACAAGGATCAATGTTAGTTAGTCTATGAAACAAGGATCAATGTTAGTTAGTCTATGAAACAAGGATCAATGTTAGTTAGTCTATGAAACAAGGATCAATGTTAGTTAGTCTATGAAACAAGGATCAATGTTAGTTAGTCTATGAAACAAGGATCAATGTTAGTTAGTCTGTGAAACAAGGATCAATGTTAGTTAGTCTGTGAAACAAGGATCAATGTTAGTTAGTCTGTGAAACAAGGATCAATGTTAGTTAGTCTGTGAAACAAGGATCAATGTTAGTTAGTCTGTGAAACAAGGATCAATGTTAGTTAGTCTGTGAAACAAGGATCAATGTTAGTTAGTCTATGAAACAAGGATCAATGTTAGTTAGTCTGTGAAACAAGGATCAATGTTAGTTAGTCTGTGAAACAAGGATCAATGTTAGTTAGTCTATGAAACAAGGATCAATGTTAGTTAGTCTGTGAAACAAGGATCAATGTTAGTTAGTCTATGAAACAAGGATCAATGTTAGTTAGTCTGTGAAACAAGGATCAATGTTAGTTAGTCTATGAAACAAGGATCAATGTTAGTTAGTCTATGAAACAAGGATCAATGTTAGTTAGTCTGTGAAACAAGGATCAATGTTAGTTAGTCTATGAAACAAGGATCAATGTTAGTTAGTCTATGAAACAAGGATCAATGTTAGTTAGTCTAAACAAGGATCAATGTTAGTTAGTCTGTGAAACAAGGATCAATGTTAGTTAGTCTATGAAACAAGGATCAATGTTAGTTAGTCTATGAAACAAGGATCAATGTTAGTCTGTGAAACAAGGATCAATGTTAGTTAGTCTATGAAACAAGGATCAATGTTAGTTAGTCTGTGAAACAAGGATCAATGTTAGTTAGTCTATGAAACAAGGATCAATGTTAGTTAGTCTATGAAACAAGGATCAATGTTAGTTAGTCTATGAAACAAGGATCAATGTTAGTTAGTCTATGAAACAAGGATCAATGTTAGTTAGTCTGTGAAACAAGGATCAATGTTAGTTAGTCTATGAAACAAGGATCAATGTTAGTTAGTCTGTGAAACAAGGATCAATGTTAGTTAGTCTATGAAACAAGGATCAATGTTAGTTAGTCTGTGAAACAAGGATCAATGTTAGTTAGTCTGTGAAACAAGGATCAATGTTAGTTAGTCTATGAAACAAGGATCAATGTTTGTTAGTGTGTGAAACAACGATCAATGTTAGTTAGTCAAAACAAGGATCACATGTTAGTTAGTCTATGAAACAAGGATCAATGTTAGTTAGTCTATGAAACAAGGATCAATGTTAGTTAGTCTGTGAAACAAGGATCAATGTTAGTTAGTCTATGAAACAAGGATCAATGTTAGTTAGTCTGTGAAACAAGGATCAATGTTAGTTAGTCTATGAAACAAGGATCAATGTTAGTTAGTCTATGAAACAAGGATCAATGTTAGTTAGTCTATGAAACAAGGATCAATGTTAGTTAGTCTATGAAACAAGGATCAATGTTAGTTAGTCTGTGAAACAAGGATCAATGTTAGTTAGTCTGTGAAACAAGGATCAATGTTAGTTAGTCTGTGAAACAAGGATCAATGTTAGTTAGTCTATGAAACAAGGATCAATGTTAGTTAGTCTATGAAACAAGGATCAATGTTAGTTAGTCTATGAAACAAGGATCAATGTTAGTTAGTCTGTGAAACAAGGATCAATGTTAGTTAGTCTATGAAACAAGGATCAATGTTAGTTAGTCTATGAAACAAGGATCAATGTTAGTTAGTCTATGAAACAAGGATCAATGTTAGTTAGTCTGTGAAACAAGGATCAATGTTAGTTAGTCTGTGAAACAAGGATCAATGTTAGTTAGTCTGTGAAACAAGGATCAATGTTAGTTAGTCTATGAAACAAGGATCAATGTTAGTTAGTCTATGAAACAAGGATCAATGTTAGTTAGTCTATGAAACAAGGATCAATGTTAGTTAGTCTGTGAAACAAGGATCAATGTTAGTTAGTCTATGAAACAAGGATCAATGTTAGTTAGTCTGTGAAACAAGGATCAATGTTAGTTAGTCTATGAAACAAGGATCAATGTTAGTTAGTCTGTGAAACAAGGATCAATGTTAGTTAGTCTATGAAACAAGGATCAATGTTAGTTAGTCTATGAAACAAGGATCAATGTTACTTAGTCTATGAAACAAGGATCAATGTTAGTTAGTCTGTGAAACAAGGATCAATGTTAGTTAGTCTATGAAACAAGGATCAATGTTAGTTAGTCTATGAAACAAGGATCAATGTTAGTTAGTCTGTGAAACAAGGATCAATGTTAGTTAGTCTGTGAAACAAGGATCAATGTTAGTTAGTCTGTGAAACAAGGATCAATGTTAGTTAGTCTATGAAACAAGGATCAATGTTAGTTAGTCTGTGAAACAAGGATCAATGTTAGTTAGTCTATGAAACAAGGATCAATGTTAGTCTAGGATCAATGTTAAAAACAAGGATCAATGTTAGTTAGTCTATGAAACAAGGATCAATGTTAGTTAGTCTGAAACAAGGATCAATGTTAGTTAGTCTATGAAACAAGGATCAATGTTAGTTAGTCTATGAAACAAGGATCAATGTTAGTTAGTCTATGAAACAAGGATCAATGTTAGTTAGTCTATGAAACAAGGATCAATGTTAGTTAGTCTGTGAAACAAGGATCAATGTTAGTTAGTCTATGAAACAAGGATCAATGTTAGTTAGTCTATGAAACAAGGATCAATGTTAGTTAGTCTGTGAAACAAGGATCAATGTTAGTTAGTCTGTGAAACAAGGATCAATGTTAGTTAGTCTATGAAACAAGGATCAATGTTAGTTAGTCTATGAAACAAGGATCAATGTTAGTTAGTCTGTGAAACAAGGATCAATGTTAGTTAGTCTGTGAAACAAGGATCAATGTTAGTCTAAACAAGTCAATGTTAGTCTATGAAACAAGGATCAATGTTAGTTTAGTCTATGAAACAAGGATCAATGTTAGTTAGTCTGTGAAACAAGGATCAATGTTAGTTAGTCTATGAAACAAGGATCAATGTTAGTTAGTCTATGAAACAAGGATCAATGTTAGTTAGTCTATGAAACAAGGATCAATGTTAGTTAGTCTATGAAACAAGGATCAATGTTAGTTAGTCTGAAAACAAGGATCAATGTTAGTTAGTCTGTGAAACAAGGATCAATGTTAGTTAGTCTGTGAAACAAGGATCAATGTTAGTTAGTCTGTGAAACAAGGATCAATGTTAGTTAGTCTGTGAAACAAGGATCAATGTTAGTTAGTCTATGAAACAAGGATCAATGTTAGTTAGTCTGTGAAACAAGGATCAATGTTAGTTAGTCTATGAAACAAGGATCAATGTTAGTTAGTCTATGAAACAAGGATCAATGTTAGTTAGTCTATGAAACAAGGATCAATGTTCGTTAATATGTGAAAGAAGGATCAATGTTAGTGAGTCTGTGAAACAAGGATCAATGTTATTTAGTCTATGGAACAAGGATCAATGTTAGTTAGTCTATGAAACAAGGATCAATGTTAGTTAGTCTGTGAAACAAGGATCAATGTTAGTTAGTCTGTGAAACAAGGACAATGTTAGTCTGTGAAACAAGGATCAATGTTAGTTAGTCTGTGAAACAAGGATCAATGTTAGTTAGTCTATGAAACAAGGATCAATGTTAGTTAGTCTATGAAACAAGGATCAATGTTAGTTAGTCTATGAAACAAGGATCAATGTTAGTTAGTCTATGAAACAAGGATCAATGTTAGTTAGTCTATGAAACAAGGATCAATGTTAGTTAGTCTCATGAAACAAGGATCAATGTTAGTTAGTCTATGAAACAAGGATCAATGTTAGTTAGTCTGTTAGTGAAACAAGGATCAATGTTAGTTAGTCTGTGAAACAAGGATCAATGTTAGTTAGTCTATGAAACAAGGATCAATGTTAGTTAGTCTATGAAACAAGGATCAATGTAGTTAGTCTATGAAACAAGGATCAATGTTAGTTAGTCTATGAAACAAGGATCAATGTTAGTTAGTCTGTGAAACAAGGATCAATGTTAGTTAGTCTGTGAAACAAGGATCAATGTTAGTTAGTCTATGAAACAAGGATCAATGTTAGTTAGTCTGTGAAACAAGGATCAATGTTAGTTAGTCTATGAAACAAGGATCAATGTTAGTTAGTCTGTGAAACAAGGATCAATGTTAGTTAGTCTGTGAAACAAGGATCAATGTTAGTTAGTCTATGAAACAAGGATCAATGTTAGTTAGTCTGTGAAACAAGGATCAATGTTAGTTAGTCTATGAAACAAGGATCAATGTTAGTTAGTCTATGAAACAAGGATCAATGTTAGTTAGTCTATGAAACAAGGATCAATGTTAGTTAGTCTATGAAACAAGGATCAATGTTAGTTAGTCTATGAAACAAGGATCAATGTTAGTTAGTCTATGAAACAAGGATCAATGTTAGTTAGTCTGTGAAACAAGGATCAATGTTAGTTAGTCTGTGAAACAAGGATCAATGTTAGTTAGTCTATGAAACAAGGATCAATGTTAGTTAGTCTGTGAAACAAGGATCAATGTTAGTTAGTCTATGAAACAAGGATCAATGTTAGTTAGTCTATGAAACAAGGATCAATGTTAGTTAGTCTATGAAACAAGGATCAATGTTAGTTAG
This sequence comes from Tachypleus tridentatus, assembly GCF_004210375.1. Classification (NCBI taxonomy): domain Eukaryota; kingdom Metazoa; phylum Arthropoda; class Merostomata; order Xiphosura; family Limulidae; genus Tachypleus; species Tachypleus tridentatus. Next base: position 44,844,711 of record NC_134827.1, on the reverse strand, counting down.
TCTATGAAACAAGGATCAATGTTAGTTAGTCTATGAAACAAGGATCAATGTTAGTTAGTCTGTGAAACAAGGATCAATGTTAGTTAGTCTATGAAACAAGGATCAATGTTAGTTAGTCTATGAAACAAGGATCAATGTTAGTTAGTCTGTGAAACAAGGATCAATGTTAGTTAGTCTGTGAAACAAGGATCAATGTTAGTTAGTCTGTGAAACAAGGATCAATGTTAGTTAGTCTGTGAAACAAGGATCAATGTTAGTTAGTCTATGAAACAAGGATCAATGTTAGTTAGTCTAGAAACAAGGATCAATGTTAAGGTCTATGAAACAAGGATCAATGTTAGTCTGTGAAACAAGGATCAATGTTAGTTAGTCTGTGAAAACAAGGATCAATGTTAGTTAGTCTATGAAACAAGGATCAATGTTAGTTAGTCTATGAAACAAGGATCAATGTTAGTTAGTCTATGAAACAAGGATCAATGTTAGTTAGTCTGTGAAACAAGGATCAATGTTAGTCTGTGAAACAAGGATCAATGTTAGTTAGTCTATGAAACAAGGATCAATGTTAGTTAGTCTGTTAAAACAAGGATCAATGTTAGTTGTGAAACAGGTCTGTTAGTGAAACAAGGATCAATGTTAGTTAGTCTATGAAACAAGGATCAATGTTAGTTAGTCTGTGAAACAAGGATCAATGTTAGTTAGTCTGTGAAACAAGGATCAATGTTAGTTAGTCTGTGAAACAAGGATCAATGTTAGTTAGTCTGAAACAAGGATCAATGTTAGTTAGTCTGTGAAACAAGGATCAATGTTAGTTAGTCTGTGAAACAAGGATCAATGTTGGTTAGTCTAGTCTGTTAGTGAAACAAGGATCAATGTTAGTTAGTCTGTGAAACAAGGATCAATGTTAGTTAGTCTATGAAACAAGGATCAATGTTAGTTAGTCTGTGAAACAAGGATCAATGTTAGTTAGTCTGTGAAACAAGGATCAATGTTAGTTAGTCTATGAAACAAGGATCAATGTTAGTCTGGTCTATGAAACAAGGATCAATGTTAGTTAGTCTGTGAAACAAGGATCAATGTTAGTTAGTCTATGAAACAAGGATCAATGTTGGTTAGTCTGAAACAAGGATCAATGTTGAAGTTAGTCTGTGAAACAAGGATCAATGTTAGT